>NC_090647.1:523595704-523895704 GCF_040937935.1 Hyperolius riggenbachi
GTACACCGCTCGTTCAGCCACACTATATAGCATTCTGTGTACTGTTCTGTGTCTGCTGGGAACAGTAGTACACCGCTCGTTCAGCCACACTATATAGCATTCTGTGTACTGTTCTGTGTCTGCTGGGAACAGTAGTACACCGCTCGTTCAGCCACACTATATAGCATTGTTTACTGACACTATATAGCAGACTATATAGCATTGTGTGTACACCGCTCAGCCAGACTATATACCATTGTTTACTGACACTCTGTGTACACCGCTCAGCCAGACTATATACCATTGTTTACTGCCACTCTGATTCTGCTGGGAACAGTAGTACACCGCTCGCTCAGCCAGACTATATACCATTGTTTACTGACACTATATAGCAGACTATATAGCATTGTGTGTACACCGCTCAGCCAGACTATATACCATTGTTTACTGACACTCTGTGTACACCGCTCAGCCAGACTATATACCATTGTTTACTGCCACTCTGATTCTGCTGGGAACAGTAGTACACCGCTCGCTCAGCCAGACTATATACCATTGTTTACTGACACTATATAGCAGACTATATAGCATTGTGTGTACACCGCTCAGCCAGACTATATACCATTGTTTACTGACACTCTGTGTACACCGCTCAGCCAGACTATATACCATTGTTTACTGCCACTCTGATTCTGCTGGGAACAGTAGTACACCGCTCGCTCAGCCAGACTATATACCATTGTTTACTGCCACTCTGATTCTGCTGGGAACAGTAGTACACCGCTCGCTCAGCCAGACTATATACCATTGTTTACTGACACTATATAGCAGACTATATAGCATTGTGTGTACACCGCTCAGCCAGACTATATACCATTGTTTACTGACACTCTGTGTACACCGCTCAGCCAGACTATATACCATTGTTTACTGCCACTCTGATTCTGCTGGGAACAGTAGTACACCGCTCGCTCAGCCAGACTATATACCATTGTTTACTGCCACTCTGATTCTGCTGGGAACAGTAGTACACCGCTCGCTCAGCCAGACTATATACCATTGTTTACTGACACTATATAGCAGACTATATAGCATTGTGTGTACACCGCTCAGCCAGACTATATACCATTGTTTACTGACACTCTGTGTACACCGCTCAGCCAGACTATATACCATTGTTTACTGCCACTCTGATTCTGCTGGGAACAGTAGTACACCGCTCGCTCAGCCAGACTATATACCATTGTTTACTGACACTATATAGCAGACTATATAGCATTGTGTGTACACCGCTCAGCCAGACTATATACCATTGTTTACTGACACTCTGTGTACACCGCTCAGCCAGACTATATACCATTGTTTACTGCCACTCTGATTCTGCTGGGAACAGTAGTACACCGCTCGCTCAGCCAGACTATATACCATTGTTTACTGACACTCTGTGTACACCGCTCAGCCAGACTATATACCATTGTTTACTGCCACTCTGATTCTGCTGGGAACAGTAGTACACCGCTCGCTCAGCCAGACTATATAGCATTGTGTTTACTGCCACTCTGTGTACACCGCTCAGCCACACTATATAGCATTGCGTACTCTGCCAGTCAGTGTGTATATTGCTGGGATCAGTAATACTCCACTCACCGTCAACCACTATATGAGCTCAACATGAGTTCCCCAGAGACCTCCGCTGTGAGCAGCACTCCCAACAACAGCAACAGCCAACGCCCCACGCAAGCTATAACATCCACCCCAGCAGCCAGTGGTCAGCAGCAGCCCTCCCCGGAGGAGAACGTTGTGTCCATCAGTCCGTCGCCAGAGCGATTAATGAGGGCTGCCATTGAGGAGATGATGGGGCCTGATGTGGAGGAGGAGGTCTGGCTCAGGCCAGCATCCCAAGTTAATGTTGAGGACGATGAGGGGTCTGTGTCTGGGGATGTTGGGGTGGCAGAGGTGGTGGGTGGGTCAGACTCAGGAGAAGAGTTGTATGATGAGGATGATGATCGGGACCATCTGTATGTGCCTCAGAGTCCGACCCCGGAAAACATGTTGTATCGTGTGTTTAGGTACTAAAATCTGCGATCCCTCCCAGTAGTGTTGGGCGAACAGTGTTTGCCACTGTTCGGGTTCTGCAGAACATCACCCTGTTCGGGGTGACTATATAGCAGACTATATAGCATTGTGTTTAATGCCACTCTGTGTACACGGCTCAGCCACACTATATAGCATTGTGTTTACTTCCACTCTGTGTCTGCTGGGAACAGTAGTACACCGCTCACCCGCCACTGTATAGCATTGTGCTCTGTGTCACTGCTGACAATAGTGGTACACCGCTCACCCACCACTGTATAGCATTTCTGTACTGCCACTGTACTGCTGCCAGTCAGCGTGTACTTTAAGGATAAGTGAAATGAGGAAGAAATCCGGTGAAAGAGGGAGGGGCAAGGGAAGAGGTGTTTCCCCTGACGGTTCACGTACAGGCCACAGGGGAGCACCCAAGAAAACCCACTCAATACTGCCCATGTTGTCCAGGACAACAACCCTCACAGATCCAAAAGAACAGGACCAGATAATTACTTGGATGACCTCTCAAGCGTCCAGCAGTGGGTTAAGCAGCACCAGCACATCACGCACGAGGTCCGAGTCCTCAGCCAGTTAAAGTCTGGGCTTTCTTTGAAGACTGCACTGAGGATGTTACCATGGCGATTTGCAAGGTGTGCAAGACCCGCCTGAGCAGGGGGAAAAGTATTAACAACCTCTCCACCACCAGCATGAGCCGCCACATTCTATCCAAACATCCCACTCTGTGGGCAAACGCGGCAGGACAGGGTACCACCGTACCACCAGCAACACTGCCTCCCTTGGGTTCACCAGACTCACCACCAGACCCGCCTCAGCAGCAGCAGTAGCCCAGCCATTGCGTGGTTCACAACATTCACAAACATCAGACGATGCTGACACTGTCACTTTCCGGACTAGTGCTCTTGAGGTCTCCCAGTGTTCATCAAACACAACAACCAACAGCCCTTCGGTGTGCAGCGCTACGGTTGAGTTGTCTGTCTCTGAGATGTTTGAGCACAAGAGGAAATTGCCAGCAAATGACCCCCGGGCCGTGGCAGTAACAGCCAGCCAGCATAGCCAAGCTTCTGGCCTGCGAAATGCTGCCATATCGAGTGGTGGAGACAAACAGCTTCAAGGGCATGATGTCAGTGGCCATCCCACGTTACGTGGTTCCCAGCCGCTACCACTTTGCGCGCTCTGCAGTGCCTGAGTTGCATGAGCACGTGGTCAGCTAAATAACCCGAAGCTTGAAGAATGCCGTTGCCTGCAAGGTTCACCTCACCACTGACACCTGGACGAGTGCGTTCGGCCAGGGTCGATACATCTCCCTTACCGCGCACTGGGTGAACCTTGTGGAGCCTGGCAGCGATTCCTCACCTGCTACGGCGCGGGTGTTGCCCACGCCGCAAACAGCTGCACCGCCGTCCCTCCCACTGGATAACAACAGCAGCACCTACCTCTCTGACTCCTTCTCCTCCAACGCATCTCAAAGCTGTACCTCATCCGGAAACGCTAACCCAGCACCAGCAGCAGTAGGATCGTGGAAGCAGTGCAGCACAGCTGTTGGCATGCGTCAGCAAGCGTTGCTGAAGCTGATCTGCCTTGGGGATAAGCAGCACACAGGGGAGGAAATTTGGAGGGGAATAAAGGAACAGACGGATTTGTGGCTGGCACCGCTGGACCTGAAACCGGGCATGAAGCTAGACACCTGGCACGAACTGGCAATGTACGCAATAGAGGTGCTGGCTTGCCCGGCAGCCAGCGTTATGTCGGAACGCTGTTTCAGTGCTGCCGGAGGCATCATCACAGATCGGCGTATCCGCCTCTCCACAGAAAATGCAGACCGTCTGACTCAAATTAAAATGAATCAATCCTGGATTGGAAACGACTACGCAACACTCCTGGACCCCAACCAAGTAACATGACCGATGAACATCTGGGATGGTTTAGCGTTTCCGGTCCCTGTTTATTGAACCTCTCATCTGTATTACATTTATGACTGCATGGCGGCAAAAAGCATTGCTGCTATATCCGCACGCTTTTTGTCCTCATGCAAGGCCTGGGTTGTTGTGTCTCACAAAGCGTGGCCTTCTCCTCCTGCGCCTCCTCCTGTTCCATCACGTGTGCTGCTGCTGCTGCTGCTGGGTTACCGTTGCCGGTCCCTGTTTATGGAACCTCTTATCTTTATTACATTTATGACTACATGGCGGTACAAAGCATGCTATCCGCACGCTTTTTGTCCTCATGCAAGGCCTGGGTTGTTGTGTCTCACAAAGCGTGGCCTTCTCCTCCTGCGCCTCCTCCTGTTCCATCACGTGTGCTGCTGCTGCTGCTGCTGGGTTACCGTTGCCGGTCCCTGTTTATGGAACCTCTTATCTTTATTACATTTATGACTACATGGCGGTACAAAGCATGCTATCCGCACGCTTTTTGTCCTCATGCAAGGCCTGGGTTGTTGTGTCTCACAAAGCGTGGCCTTCTCCTCCTGCGCCTCCTCCTGTTCCATCACGTGTGCTGCTGCTGCTGCTGCTGGGTTACCGTTGCCGGTCCCTGTTTATGGAACCTCTTATCTTTATTACATTTATGACTACATGGCGGTACAAAGCATGCTATCCGCACGCTTTTTGTCCTCATGCAAGGCCTGGGTTGTTGTGTCTCACAAAGCGTGGCCTTCTCCTCCTGCGCCTCCTCCTGTTCCATCACGTGTGCTGCTGCTGCTGCTGCTGCTGGGTTAGCGTTGCCGCGTGGTCCCTGTTTATTGAACCTCTTATCTTTATTACATTTATGACTACATGGCGGTACAAAGCATGCTATCCGCACGCTTTTTGTCCTCATGCAAGGCCTGGGTTGTTGTGTCTCACAAAGCGTGGCCTTCTCCTCCTGCGCCTCCTCCTGTTCCATCACGTGTGCTGCTGCTGGGTTAGCGTTGCCGCGTGGTCCCTGTTTATTGAACCACTTATCTTTATTACATTTATGACTGCATGGTGGTACAAAGCATGCTATCCGCACGCTTCTTGTCCTCATGCAAGGCCTGGGTTGTTGTGTCTCAAAGCGTGGCCTTCTCCTCCTGCGCCACCCTCCTCCTGTTCCATCACGTGTGCTGCTGCTGGGTTAGCGTTACCAGTCCCTTTTCCTGGAACCTCTTATATGTATTACATTTATGACTGCATGCCGACAAAAAGCATGTTACCTGTGCAAAGAAAACAGACATTTCCCGCATTTAAAAGACAGTTTTCCCTTTGAAACTTTAAAATCGATTTTCTCAAAAACTATAAGCTCTTTTTGCTAAATTTTTTTTCCTCTTGTACCCACTCCCAAGGTGCACATACCCTGTAAATTTGGGGTATGTAGCATGTAAGGAGGCTTTACAAAGCACAAAAGTTCGGGTCCCCATTGACTTCCATTATGTTCGGAGTTCGGGTCGAACACCCGAACATCGCGGCCATGTTCGGCCTGTTCGGCCCGAACCCGAACATCTAGATGTTCGCCCAACACTACTTGTAGGACAGTTACTGATACCAAGTTTTGTTAGTGGCAGGAACTTTCTCTGGTTAACATCACAAACCGAGCTTCACTTCTTATCTGTCTGCAAAACTGTCAGTAAACATAATATCAACTTCTTTACTGAGCAGAGCAGAAGAGGTCAGTGTGAAAACTGCTCACAAACTCCACATCTAACAACCACAGTTTTCCAGAGGCCTGCAAGCTGGCTATGAGTGGTTGTGAGATGCAGAGATGGATTAAGATGTAATGGGGCTTTAGGCAAGGTAGTAGATTTGGAGCCCCCTTTTGGTGGAGAGAGGTCAAATAAGGTGGCAGGTTTCCCCTTGCCACCCACTAGGCCCCAAGCACTTGCCCATGTTGCCTGGTAGGATGATCCCGCTACGGTGAGATGGCTAAATGCCTCTCATAATGTGTAGATATATAGGTTGATTCATCAACATATAGGTTGATCACTTGACAGGCAGCCAATTGGGCCAATCAAAGTGCAGGGATCACGTCCTAGAAAGCCACTGGACCCGACGGGACTCAGGGTGAGATTAATGGAGTGGCCGTCATTTAAAAGGTACCAGAGTACACTACGCAGCACTACCACGCGTAGCGTGTGCTGACATTTTAACTCACGCTGGTCAATTTAAAGGGACTCCAAGCACCTCTCATGGGTATGCTTATAAGCATACCCACGACCAATTGAGTGTGCCAGCCACTTGTTTTATCCAAACTCCCCCTGGTATTGCCGCTATAAAATGCATGGGGCCAGACGACTTCATACAAAGTTGTGCTATGACCCCTCTGAAGGAGCCTCTTGCAAAGGCCATGCATGTAACTTCCTCTTCCTGTTTCCTTCACTTGTTTAATGGCCATACCTGTCACTTCCTCTTCCTGCTTCATTCAGTGATGCACTTCTCTAAAAGAGAGGATTACTCCTCTGAAATCGAACGAAAACTATTTTGTGTAGAATGGCAATTCAGGCATCAAATGAAAGAGGAGAGCGCAAGCTACAGAACGGTATGCATCTTTAAGTACTTTGCAGCACTGGTCGGAGTCCCTTTAAAGAAAACCTGTAACATCAAAAAGTTTCCCTGGGGGGTACTCACCTCGGGAGGGGGAAGCCTCAGGGTCCCAATGAGGCTTCCCACACCATCCTCCATCCCTCGGGGGTCTCGCTGCAGCCCTCCAAACAGCGGCGATGTAAATATTTACCTTTCCAGGCTCCAGCGGGGGCGCTGTTGCGGCTTTCGGCTCCGAAGTAGACGGAAATACCCGATCTGGGTCAGGTCCGCTCTACTGCGCAGGAGACTTGCGCCTGCGCAGTAGAGCAGACCTGACAGCGATCGTGTATTTCAGCCTATTTCGGAGCCGAAAGCCGCAACAGCGACTGCGAAGGAGGCAGGAAGGTAAATATTTACATCGCCGTTGTTCGGAGGGCTGCAGGGAAACCCCTGTGGGACAGAGGACGGCGTGGGAAGCCTCATTGGGACCCTGAGGCTTCCCCCTCCCGAGGTGAGTACCCCCCAGGGGAACTTTTTGATGTTACAGTGTCTCTTTAAGCTGCGCTGCGTTAGCACCTCTCTTTCATGAACAGCCCCCTTAGATATAAACTTCATTTTTTTGTGTGTTGCTCCCCATTTGCAGCCTCCTCTTTCATGTATATCAACCTCTTTGTCATGACCTGGTGGCTGGTGCCCCCTTAGGCTTCAGATCCTCAAGGCCCAAGAAAACCAGAAAACGGCCCTGTGCACTGATCTAACCTGTTGTGAATCCAGCCATGCTTGATGGTGAGCACAGATATCAGCAGATGACAAATGACAGTTTCCCGAGAGTGCAAGGACAGGATGCACAAGCTCTCATTCACTTACCATAGTCAACCAACTAGACTGCCTCGCTTACGCTCGCTAGTCAGCCATCCCATATTGGATAATGGGACCACCGATTTCTGTCTGGACTTGGTGTCCCTCCATCATTTTTAGAGGTCAATCCTTAATATCCAATCCAATACAGTGATGCTCAAATCCGGATCTGGGAGACACCCGAATAGTTGCTATCCGGATATCTCCCAGTAAACCTGTGCGGGGTGGGTGGGGGGGTCAAGCTTACCTGTCTGACGTCTTCTTCGTCCGTCCCTGGCGCCTCCCACGATGCGGTCCACGTGCATCACGTGACTACAAACACTTCCTCCTTCAACCCGTAAGGAGGAAGTGTTTGTAGTCAAGTGACCGCCGCGTGGACCGCATCATGGGAGGCGCCAGGGACAGACGAAGAAGATGTCAGACAGGTAAGATTGACCCCTCCCCCCCCCCCCCCCCCCCCCGCACAGGTAACTGGGAGATATCCGGATAGCAACTATCCGGGTGTCTCTCAGATCTGGATTTGAGCATCACTGCAATCCATTAGTTCTCTTTTGTTCTAAACGACAACAGTTGTGTATTTGTACGTAGCTTTACTCTTTCGCCAAGTCACACTTTACATTAACCCTAATTTTTTTTATTCATCCAATTGGTGGGGTGGTCAGTACATCACAGTAAAATGATGATTTCCTTGTTTCCAACTGGAAATTGGCTTTACGCAGCAATAATCAGAAATCAGCATTCAGAAATATGAAATCGGCCGGAATGCTGAATTACCACAACGCGAAGATTTTAGGATAATCACAGAACTCAGAAGCATTGGACCAATCCGAGAATACAGATTTTTTTTTATATGGAAATTTGATTTCTGTGGTAATTTTAGACCAATCAAAACACTCCAATACTTTTGAGTTTTTCCAAGTCTTGTGACTGGTTTGAAATTTCGGTGGTTTTCCAGTTTTTGCTGTAAAATATTTCATTCTCTGATCGGTCCAATACTAACAAGTATTTCTGAGTCAGACTACATTATGGATTCTGTAAAAAAATTTACCTCTTTTATTTTTATTGCCTACCCCAATAACAAAAATGGCAAAAAAGCAACACTTTCTGCAAAGATCTGAAAACCATTGGACTGTTGCGTTATTGGTAATTTGTGGAAATCAGAATTTTGGCGTAATCGCAAATCTGCATTTCCGATTATCCCTATCCAATTTGTATTATTAAACTAAAAGTGGGATAAATCTCTGACATAACATTCAATAAAAATGTGTTTTCCTACTTTTTTTTATTACCCATCCAGTTACTATATTTGCTTTTGTGCACAAGTAATATTGTCCATTTACAAATTACAAGTTCCCAAAGTACAGTTTATGTGCTCTGAAAGCTGCCATTACACTTTATTCACAGCTTTTTTTATTATATAATAAAATCTTCTAGTGAGCTCTCCTGACCTGAGTGCATGCCTGAGGGCCCATTTCCACTATCGCGAATTCGCATGCGAATTTGCATAGCAATACAAGTGAATGGGACTGTTTCGACATGTCAGGATTCCTTTGCGTTTTTCTGTGCAGAAAAAATTCGCATGGCAGAGCCATCAGAATTCGCATACCGCTATGCGAATTGCATACTATGTATTTAATAGGAAATTTGCATGCGGTTTGGGCATGCAAATTTTCATGCGAATTTGCATAGAAAAGATGGAAAATCACACCAGCACACACCAGCACTGTCATGGTTAAATTCACATACATCGTCATCCATGCAAATTCGCATTTAAATCCGCATGAAAATTCGCATTTTTCCCGCGACGATTCCTACCGCACAAGTGGAAATGCAGCCTGAAGCAGAGAAAGCTTGTTTTCAGCACAGCACAGTGGAATACAAACAAAAGATATTGTTATCTCCTTTTCGGATGCGGATCATAAGCTGAAGGAGCTTTCAACTGCAGAACAAAGTGCTGTGTTTAACAGTTTGAATGCTGTTCTGCTACTTTTTTTTTTTTTTGTGGTAGTAGGTTTATGGCTGTAAACAATCTTTTATAGCAAAGGAGAAATGCTAAGATTCATACCATTTTAAACAAAAGTTACCACTTTGACCCAGGAGTTGCATATTAATATCTTGGTGCTTTCCAAAAGCTTTACATTTGTTTACTTGACTGTTAAAATGCAGGGGCCAGGATGTATCACTGGAAAGGGATATCTGATGATCATAGCACTAATTATCTGTGGTTTCCCGGTATAAAGATGAGCAGTTGACACAGTTAATGCTACTACAGTTCTCTGCACTGACAGATAGGGTCACCTTTCCATGGAAGCCCGATTACACATTTTAAGCCAGCTGCTGTTGCCTGCAATAAGGGGGAAAAAAGTTCCCAGTGCCTTTTCCAATCCTGGATTTTCTTCTGAAATGTTTACACTGCTAAGTCTCAGATGCTCCCATCCAGCATTATATCTGCCAGTTCCCTTAAACAGAACACAGTAATGAGGTACTCACTGCTGATGCTGACAACCCTTCCCAGTAGGATAAACCTGTGGGAAAACCAGCAGGTAATTACTAGTGTATGAATAACATCAACGTCTTTCCTTTGTGTCTTCTCTCTCCAGGCTTTCATGAGATTACGTGCTGCTGAAGAGCACTTCTGTGTGTTATTGGAAGAATTGGGGAAAAACACTGTTAAGCATGAAAAACAGAAAATACAATTAGAATGGAGAATGGTAGTTTGAAGGAAGACATGGTTAGTTTCAAAGAGCCATATTGACCATTTTTGGTACAATTCAAAATATACCTTTCTACTGCTGCCAGTTGCCACTGGCGCCCGCTTAAGCTGCCAGTTGCCACCATAAGTGCTACCACCCACTTAACAAGAAGTGTAGCTAGTATCTGACACACACACACACGCACGCAAGCACGCACGCACGCACGCACGCACGCACGCACACACACACACACACACACACACACATGTAGATTTAGTGTTCTGTACCCCCACCCAAAGCTGGAAAAAGGGAGCTGCAGGCGCTTTGGAGAGAGAGGTGTCATAAGTGTACCTGAGACTAAACCAGTCTCTGGTTTTATACTTACATTGGGCTTCCCCCAGCCCCCTTGAGGCCACTCAGTCCCTTTCCATCTCCCCGGGCCACTCCTGTCCCCCGCTCCGTCTCCCAACCATGGGAGCGTGACTAGGGCACTTATGCACGACAAAGCGTGACTTGGCAAAAGTTGTCTACCGGGGGATAGGAGTGGCCCGGGAAGACAGCGAGGGACTGAGCAGCCTCAAGGGGGCTGGAGTAAGTCCCAGGTATGTATGAAACCTGAGACTTCTTGTGTAACAATAGGGCCTGCAGCCCCTGCCGCCGTGGGGGGACCCAAGCCCCCCTCCGGGCCCACTTGGGGCTGTTTTGGGGGGCTGGAGGGGTCGCAGCATGAGAGGAAAGCCATGCTGCACTTCGGCGAGGAGGGGGGACGGTCACCTCCCTCACCTCGGGCTCTCCCCTCTGCGCTCCCCTCCAGCGTTGAATAGTTTGTGTATGCAGGCGCCGGGCAGCGGCAGCTACATACCTTCCGTGCGCTCCAGCGTGGATGTTCCTCTTTCTAGCCTCTGACGTGACTTCCTGTTTATATAGGAAGTCGCGTCAGACACTAGAGGGAGAAACGTCCATGCTGGAGCGCATGGAAGGTATGTATGTGCTGCTGTCCGCCACCTGCATACACAAACTATTCAACGCTGGAGGGGAGCGCAGAGGGGAGAGCCCGAGGTGAGGGAGGTGACCGTCCCCCCTCTCCGCCGAAGTGCAGCCTGGCTTTCCCCTCATGCTGCGACCCCTCCAGCACCCCAAAACAGGCCCAAGCGTGCCCCGAGGGGGGGTGCTTATGATTTCTGCAGGGGGCCCGGTGGGACCTCGTTACACCCCTGTCAGGTTCCCTTTAAGTTTGAGGGGATGGTTCTTTTAGTGTGTGTGTGTGTGTGTGTGTGTGTGTGTGTGTGTGTGTGTGTGTGTGTGTGTGTGTGTGTGTGTGTGTGTGTGTGTGTGTGTGTGTGTGTGTGTGTGTGCGTGCGTGTGTGTGTGTGTGTGTGTGCGTGTGTGCGTGTGTGTGTGTGTGTGTGCAATGCTTGTGAGCAGTGCACATAAGCTCACAAGCATTGCCTGGATGAAACTGGACAATGGGAACTGGAGTTTGTACTATTGCAGTAGTCTGTATATACCTATAGCAGTGGTGTATCTTTAATAAAGCCAGGAGGTCCTGAACTTATTACTACAAAGTTCACATCACGGCTTGCTGCACATGACTGTAGGCATACAGCCATGATGATTTACTAAGCTTTCAGGCATACCACTATGCAAACGTTTGACACCCAATAGACCATTTATTATAAATCCAGTCTAGGTTTGCTGATTAGGTTCTCCAACCTCAATAAATCAAATTCCATGTGTCAAGGCGTGATTTCACATGACCTCTTTAGAAGCCATTTCTACACCTTCGGCTGTATTAACTAAGATAAGCGATTTTCTCCCAGAGAGAGCCCACTCCTTCTGTCCTGACATTATCACTCCACGTCTGTCAACGAACCAAAAGTGCCTGCTGATTCTCAGGGAACCTGTCAGAGAACCTATCAGTGTTACAGGAGTATTAGAATTTTTTTTCAATTGATAACTTTTCTCAAGCAGCCAAAAAAACGATAAATGAAAGATGTTATTTTGGCAGGGTCCTCCCACGCTGCCTGGTCCCATCTGTCTGTAACTTGTATGGCTGCCACTGCCTCCCCATCACTCAAACTAAACCAACATGCATACAGACTGTTTCAGATTGGTTGATCCTCGTCAGTGCATGGCATGGATTCATATGGCTCTATGGGGTAGGACTTTAAACACCCGGGTCCATATGCAATTCACTTTTTTACCTGAATTTTCACCTCGGTCATATTTTTAAACTTGTCAATAAAAATGCCTTTTAAGCCACCAGAAATCAAGAAACTACTCAAAATAATTTTGATAGTACATTTCCCCCTACTTTTTGGTACTTTTTAGCTGAAAAGTGCTGGAAAATTATTTTAAATTAAAGATAAAAAATTATCTCCTAGGAGAAAACTCATGTGAAAAAGTGAATTGCATATGGCCCCGAGTGTTAATCACAAATACCTTCTGTTTTAAGAAGGCAAATTTATGTTTTGTAAATAATTTTAGTAAGGAGGCTTTTGGTCTCTTTTGGCCCGTTACACACTCCTAGGAGTTCTGGTTCACCATGAGCTTGTTAGGTACTTTGTAACTCTGAGTGTTTTAAAGGACACCCGAGGTGACAAGTGACATTACGAGATAGACTTGTGTATATACAGTGCCAAGCGCACAAATAACTATGCTGTCTTGCTTTTTTTCTTTCTCTGCCTGAAAGAGTTACAAATCAGTTATGCAAGTAACAGTTTCTGTCTGGGTCAGGACCGGATCGGACAATAGCGTAACACTCACTATTAAGAAATTACAGCCATAAAACACTTTCCTGGCAGAAAATGGCTTCAGATAGCAGGAAGGAGATAAAAAGGGTCACTGATTTATAGATTTTTGGATGTCCTTTAAGTCCTACCACTTTCAGCCACATTAATCCATGGCATGCACTGATGAAGTATCAAGTAATCCAGTACAGTCTGTATGCATGTTGGATTATTGTGGCTCTGTATATTTAAAGAGAACCTGAACTGAAAATAAAAAGTCAAAATAACCATACACAAGTCATACTTACCTCCTGTGTAGTCTACTCCTCAATCTCTGTCTCCTCTCCTGCATCACATTTGTCCCATCGTGATCAATGGAATTCTCTATCCTCCATTTTAACCTGCCTGGCATTCTGATTACCGGGGCACCGCGGCCGCGGGAAAGTTTTTTACACATTTTTTTTTTATCATGGAGCTAGCCTAGTACTAGCTACATGATTCCCCCCTCCCTGCGGCATCCCTCCCACCCCTCCGATTGCCGCCGTCACAAAGACCTGTCCGTTCTGAACGGGATTTCCTTGAGGGCTTCCCCCATCGCCATGGTGACGAACGTCGTGACGTCACAGGGAGTCCCGATCCACCCCTCAGCGCTGCCTGGCACTGATTGGCCAGGCAGCGCACGGCGTCTTGGGGGGGGGGACCCTGTATCGCGGCGGGTAGTGGCGGATCGGCGACGAGCGGCGGCGATTAGGTAGGACACGCAGCAAGCAAAGTGCTTGCTGCGTGTTTTTTTTTTAAATATTCAAATCGGCCCAGCAGGGCCTGAGCGGTGACCTCCGGCGTCTCTGGACACCTAGCTCGTCCAGAACGCCAGGGAGGTTAAAAATGGCCATTACCCCATAACAGCGTCCTTGTCAGCACACTGTTAAACTGTAATATCACCCACTTGAGCCATAGGGGAACATGGACATTACCTTGCACATTCAGCTGTAACTGACAGCTGCTGATATATATCTGACAGGAAGTGGTTTATTCCAGTTCTGACAAAATATTGTCAGAACTGTAAGGGATCACTGTAAGAAGAAAATAGTGAGCTTCTGAGAGGAACTGACTGTGAGGTTAGTATGTAATATTCATTTGTAGCTACATTATGTGTTTATTTAAAATAATTTTACTCGCTTCAGGTTCCCTTTAACCCCCTTGGCGGTATGAAAAATACCGCCAGGGGGAAGCGCAACAGTTTTTTTTAATTTTTTTTTTTTTTTTATCATGTAGCGAGCCGAGGGCTCGCTACATGATAGCCGCTGCTCAGCGGCATCCCCCCAGCCCCGCCGATCGCCTCCGGCGATAGGCGATCAGGAAATCCCGTTCAAAGAACGGGATTTCCTGGAGGGCTTCCCCCGTCGCCATGGCGACGGGGCGGGATGACGTCACCGACGTCAGCGACGTCGGGACGTCATTGGGAGACCCGATCCACCCCTCGGCGCTGCCTGGCACTGATTGGCCAGGCAGCGCTCGGGGTCTGGGGGGGGGGGGGGCCGCGCGCCGCACCGGATAGCGGCGATCGGGCGCGCGGCGGCGGCGATCGGGGTGCTGGCGCAGCTAGCAAAGTGCTAGCTGCGTCCAGCAAAAAAAAAATTAAGTCAATCGGCCCAGCAGGGCCTGAGCGGCACCCTCCGGCGGCTTACCCCGTGTCACACACGGGGTTACCGCTAAGGAGGTTAACAAGATGACACATCATTGCATGCCAGCGGATCTGGAGGTGTGTTTAGCTATCAGGGACAAAAAAAAACATGATTTCCATATTCAGCAGTGATGCATTGTGGGAAACCTCAGAGCTCACTCCAATTTGAATAATCGCAAATACCTTCTGCTTTAAGAAGGCAAACCAGTTATGTGAAAGAAATGTAAGCTGAGGTTAATGACTACCACAATTCAAAGCACATATAGAGGTGATCGTTACCACTACAGCAGCAATAAAGAGCTAATGCAGTGACTGGAGGAGGGCATCATGTGGGCCCCTCTGATTTAGGGCCCTTGTGTGGTCACAACTAGGGATGGTCGGAAACGCCCATTTCTAATTCTGCGGAAATTCTGATTTCTGCCAATGCCCATTTCCAATTTCTGTTTTTCCGCTTTTCGAGGAGTATTGTATTTGTCATTTTTGTTTGCATCAGAGAATGCAAAAAATGACAAAAAAATGAAATCATGAATCAGAAAAATGTAATCTTGTGATTGGTCTAAAATGACAGCGGTAATCTAATTCTTGCGGAAAAATTCTCTGATTGGTCCAATGCTTCCGAGTTCTGCGATTGGGCTTAAATTACCACTTGCATTAAATTGGATTTCCGGCGAATTCTGATTTCTGTTTTTCGAATTCCGATCAGAAATGCAGACATTTCAATTCTGCAGAATCTGAACCAGCCTCCCTCATCATCACAACCTCCGCATCAGGATCCTAAGAGATCCGGAGCACTTTGGGCACTACAGATGAAAAATGGGTGTGGCCATGCACCCGAATGTGGGTGTGGCCAAATTTACATGAACTTGACAGCAGTGTAAGTAGGCCTGTTAGAAAAAAGTAAAATGCAATATATCACATAAATAGGCAATGTCACATTTCTGACACGCTGGTTGCTGTGTGGAGGCCATGCTGGAGACATCCTCTGTAGCTGGCTATTCTCTCCCTAGCATCTGGCGCTAGTAGCTCTAGTGTTTGATTAATTCTCAGACACTAGGAGAAGAATCCTGGAAGAGAAGATGTCTGCAGAATCTGGAATCCAAGCGGATGAAATGAGTACTGCTGCCTGCTGCCTGGGGGACATTCGGGGCATGTGCCACTGATCTTTGGGGCTAGCGATGTCCTTGCTCTGCATCCCCTGTTGCTTTGCCACTCTTCTGATTATCTAGTTTATCACCATATTCTGTGCTTATACTGTTTTGGGTAAACACCTATATGGGGTTTGTGCTCAAAATCACTTCAACGATGATGAATTTCTGGACTTCATGTTTTCCCTCCTATTTGTTTTCCACAGAAGATTTCTTCACTGTGGACTCAGCAGCACCTGATGCTGTGAGAGGGCCACGGCATGGAAGTAGCTTTGTATTTTTTAATCATTACGCTTTAATCCGTGCTACGGCCCCATAAAAATGAAACAGATGTTTGGTAAAATTGGTTTCACAACTCTGACTTTCAGTAAGTGCAAAAGAGTTCAAATGAGCGATTTTCAAGCTTGCACTGCTTTATTGTCCTCCCAGGAAGGAGAATGAGAGGTCATGATTTTTGGAGCTGGACTCTGATGCTGTTACATTGACATATTTTCCAGATAACTGGGTTACTAAACTATAAAAGAGTTGCATTTCCGACAGGCCACTGAGGTGCAAAAATGCAAGAGAAAAAAAAATCAGCTTTTAAAGAGAATATTGCACTGACATTTTGGAAATAATAAAATATAAAAGAGGAATTTTACTGAATAAAAGTTTTTTTTTTTTTTACAATATGCATTTGTAAATTATTTAGTCAATGTTTGGCCATTATAAAATCTCACCTAATCCTGATTTATATTCTAAAATGTATCAATGGTGCCAGCATCTTTACTGCTGGCAAGGTCAATAACTGTGGGATTTTTTTTTTCTTCCCCCTCCCTCGCTTAGGCCTGGTGCACACCAAAAGTTTTTGGTAGAGTTTTCAAAACCGCTGCCGCCTGTGAAAACGCTTGGTTAATGTATCTCAATGGGATGGTGCACACCAGCGGTTTGAGGTTTTTAGAAAACCGCAAAGGTGGCTCTTGCAGCATTTTTGCGGTTTGCAGATGCATTTATGCCTCAATGTAAAGTATAGGAAAAGCTCAAACCACTCTGAAAAACGCTAGATCAGAGCGGTTTTCCAGGCGTTTTTGTTACAGAATCTGTTCAGTAACAGCTTTACTGTAACAATATATGAAATCTGCTACACAAAAATAGTCCAAAAATGCTAGGCATGTTTTTGGTGTGCACTGGGCCTTAAAGTGTACCCAATGCAGTTTAAATCTAAAAAGGGGACTGCGGCATGTTTCCAGTTGAATTATGTGTGTCTCTATGTGCCCAGCTCGCTGCTCTCAGTCCCCTGTGCCCGCTAGCCCCCACCCCCCCAATATCTGTCGGCAAACTTGTCAGCAAACTAATGAAGAAGGGGAGTCCCTCTGCAGGAGAGTAACTCCTGTGTAACTCTCCTTACCCACCTATCAGAGCCTTCTAACCAGTGTTGACTCCAGGACTTTTTTGGGAGGGGGAGGTTGCTATGCAGGTGCTGGACCAATTTTCGGGGTAGCTGACTAAGCGTGCCATGGCAAAAATGGGTGTAGCTGTAACATGCCGCAGCAAAAAAAAATGGGCATGGCCATGCCCGGATGAGGGCGGAGCTAACTGTAATTTAAAGTGAACCCGGGGTGAAAGTGATATGGAGGCTTCCATATTTATTTCCTTTTAAACAATACTAGTTGCCTGGCAGCCTTGCTGATCTATTTGGCTGCAGTAGTGAACTGAATTACACCATAAACAAGCATGCAACTAATCTTGTCAGTTCAACTTCTGACAATATTGTCAGAAACCCCTGACCTACTGCGTGCTTGTTCAGGGTCTATGGTTGAAAGAATTAGAGGCAGAGGACCAGCACGGTAGCCAGGCAACCGGTATTGCTTAAAAGTAGATAAATATGGCAGCCTCAATATTATTCTCACCTCGGGTTCCCTTTAAAAGTGCAACCCAAAGACCCAAAGACAGTGGGCCCAAGTTTTGGTGACTCTTTCTCCACATAATTGTGCAGGTTTTCTCAAGAAAATACACTTAATGTGAGCAGATTTGCCCAGAAAATACGTGCAATAATGTGGCAGATTTGCCCAGAAAATACATGCAATCATGTAGCAGATTTGACCAGAAAATACATGCAATCATGTAGCAGATTTGACCAGAAAATACGTTCAATCATGTCAGCAGATTTGACTAGAAAATACGTGCAATCATGTCGGCAGATTTGACTAGAAAATACATGCAATCATGTAGCAGATTTGACCAGAAAATACATGCAATCATGTAGCAGATTTGACCAGAAAATACATGCAATCATGTGGAAGATTTGACCAGAAAATACACAGAAAATGCATGCAATCATGGAGCAGATTTGACCAGAAAATACATGCAATCACGTGGAAGATTTGACCAGAAAATACATGCAATCATGTGGAAGAGTTGAACAGAAAATACATGCAATCATGTGGCAGACCTGGCCAGAAAACACTTCAATCATCTAGCAGACCTTGCCAGAACATACACGAATACACGATACACCTGGCTGCTAATATAAATAAAAATAAAACATTTACTCACCTGAAGCAGACCTCCTGTCCCGGCCTCCGTCCGGCGCGCAGCTCCCACGATCCTCTGCAGCCAGCAACTAAAACTCCCACGCTGAGAGCAGGGCTACGGGAAAATGGCGCCCAAAGCCGCCATTTTACCGTAGCCCTGCTCTGCCACTGCCGGAGCTGCTGGCTGCTGCTGTGGTGAACTGACACGGCGTCTATTAGACGCTGAAAGTCAGTTCACGCTGGGGAGTGCTTTGGGGTGCTTGGAGAATTTTAGGGGGCGCTTCAGCACCCAAAGCACCCTCCTGGCGCCGCCACTGAAAATATGAGACTCTTTTCTTTGCTACCATTGTTCTATTCATTATTCATACTACACATACAATCCATTCTATTATAATCATTATTAAAATCATTTTGATAGTACTTTTTCCCATACTACATGGCTTTTGTTTTCAATGGCAGAGTGATGAAAAGTTATTTTAAATAGAATATGAAAAATGATCTCCTAGGATACTTAGGTGACAAAGTGAATTGGGCCTTTATGTTATTCTATGAGTCGTTACAGGTGCTCTGTAAATTGTCTGGACAATTTCCCAAATGTTTATACCTTTGCTACACCTATCCCAGTGCACATGGCAAATAGTGTTTATCTGAGATTAAAGCATAGAGATCTATATTCTATTTTGATGCCACATAATGTTTTCAAACATTTGGTCAATTTTAAAGTTGCATAAATTTGCATAATCTTGCAGAATAATTTGCATTTCAGTGACCATTCCTGGTAATCGGACAACGTAAAAGTGGATGTGTCTCCAAGCTGAATGATGATGATGATTATTATATAACACACGTATTGTCTATGGTAGAATGTTGGATACGGTATATTACAGTTCAGTTGATATTACAGCCAGGGTATCGTTCAGGAGAGATTACAATTATTAGATATCAGGAAGGGAGTTTTTATCAAGAGAATGAGAGAGGTTGAAGTTTGCAGCAGAAAGGGGAGGTGAAATGTGGGGATCAAGAAGCGGGTTTTGCTGGCAGGGCCAGATCTCTGGAAAGGTCACTAAGGCCCAGGTCTTGAGCGGTTGCTGCCCTAAGGAGGGGCTGGACATGAAAGAGGAATTGCTGAATATCAGAGCTGGGACAAGGTCCTCCAGCACCCAAGGCAGAGACACCACAGTGCGCCCCACCATCCCTACCACCCCAGCCTTCACACACTGATTGTTAATATACTAAGAGGCACCCCAGCCCCCCCCCCCCCCCCCCATACCTTAATCTCTACCTGGCTTGCAATCACTGCTATGTAGCCCCTTATTATTTCTCTCTGCTTCAAACACAATAGGGGAATAATAACTGAGTGTGTTGTGGGCCCCCTCCTACACGGCGCCCTGAGGCTGGAGCCTCTCTTGCCTCTGCCTCGGCCCTGCTGAATATTGAAGAGGAGGGTACAAATTAAAAAAAAGAAGCTGCAAATGGAGATCAGCGTTTGGTTAAGGAGAAAAGCTGCTTATGGGAGCTGTTCATAAAAAGGGACTACTGTACATCATGTTACACACAGATGAAGGGGCTTTGCATATAATGGGAGGAACTCAAACTGTAAAACTAAAACCAAATCAATGTCATGGAAACTAAACATACTAGGATTCTGTAAACACAATCAGGTGAGATCTCAAGTAAAGCTTGCCTGTCATTCCTCTGACCTTTTGCATGCAGAAGGTGTGTAAGCAGTAACTGGTATGAAACACCGCATGAAGCAGTTTTTGCAGAAGATTTTAAAGTAATGAGCTGCTGAGTTTTTGCTTGGCCACACTAAAATTCCTGCTGCCCCATCTTTCAGAATGAGGTTGGTTCATCCATTTCTTGACGTGAAAGTCATACCAGGAAATACACAACTACATTTCTCTTTCTCTCATATTTATTGAGAAGAAATATGAATGAACCATACATAATATTGTCAGACAGCAAGTTAAAAGCATGCAAAAGTCTTACGCAATGGCAATTATATGAAATAAGCAAAAATGTCAACACTGTTAGTAAATAACAGTTCATATCATACTAATAGTCTTTCCTATAAAGCGAGAAAAACATCATTCATAACCTAAGACCTAAAGGTCTAACTGAAGCAAGTTAGAGTCCATAACCTGCGTACGTTAAAAAGGGGCGCTGGGAAAAAAAGGGCGCAGGGTTTTAAACGATAAGCATGGATAACGTTTAAAAATGTATTGTACTGTATTTCGTTTAAAATTAATGTTTTATAAAGTTATAAATCATTAAATAATGTGCATTAAATCTGCAATTGTAAAAACGTTAATCTTCCGTTTAAATAGTGAAACGTATAATAACGTTTAAAAAAAAAATTACTAAGTAACCCTCCCTGTACCTACCCCTAACCCCTAGACCCCCCTGTTGGTGCCTAAACCTAAGACCCCCCCCTGTTGGTGCCTAAGTAACCCTCCCTGTACCTACGGCTAACCCCTAGACCCCTCTGTTGGTGCCTAAACCTAAGACCCCCCTGTTGGTGCCTAAACCTAAGACCCCCCTGTTGGTGCCTAAACCTAAGACCCTCCTGTAGGTGCCTAAACCTAAGACCCCCCTGTTGGTGCCTAAACCTAAGACCCCCCCTGTTGGTGCCTAAACCTAAGACCCCCCTGTTGGTGCCTAAACCTAAGACCCCCCTGTTGGTGCCTAAACCTAAGACCCCCCTGATGGTGCCTAAACCTAAGACCCTCCTTAGTGATCACTGTATTGTGTGTAGAATAATGTTTTAAAAACAGTAAGGGATAAAATATATTACAATTTACATTACGTACTGATCGCTTTGTTTCGTGAATAATAATGTTTTACAAACAGTAAGGGATAACATTTAAAATAATGTTTTATTGAAATAAGAAACGTAAATCATCACAAGCAGTTATAAAACATAAAAAATCTTCGGGCGCCGTTGGAAAACGTTATTATTCTCGGGCGCCCTTTTTTCCTGTTCGGCGCCCAGTAAACGATAATTATTATGGGAGTGAATGGCGGCGCCCGATTTGTCCACTAGCCTCCTGCGCCCTTTCTTACTGTTTCCCCATAACCTACCTGGGGAGAAGTTGTGGTTAAAAAAAGTCGGAACCAGTAGGTTATAGTGCTCATGGTAGTTTGCAGCTCAAGGGGGTTTTATGTGTTGTTCTGTAGTTCTGTATGAGGTTGCTATGGTCTGAGATGTGGTCTAAATGGCAAAGATGATTACTGTACTTTGAGGTCAAGCAGGGGTTCCAAATTCTAAGAAAAGTGTTAGTATTGTCTTCAGTAAGACTCATAAGCTGGTCATTCAGACATATAATATTTATACGTTGGATGACTTTGTCCCAGTGAAGATCTTGGGAAAGCCAGGACTGTGCAATTTGAATTCGATGGGCAGTTATAATCTTGTTCCATTGAGCTTTGGGATAGCAGGACAGAGTTAAGTTTCAATCGCGTAAATCACGTACTCGGAAAAGTGGGCGGACAGAATGTTAAAACTGTTGAGAAAGTCTAAGTCACTGATTGACGCAAAGAGATCATTAGTTCTGTGGCTATGACACTGAACATATTATACATATGGGAAGTTAATCACCAGACTAATTCTTCACTTAGATTGTTTTGAACTGTCCCATGTCAGACTTTCCCAGACTCGAACCCTTATTTTCATGAGCACTGTGTGTGTGTCTCATATTTCTTCCATTGATTTATGAATGTCGTTGATTTTCAGTGTAGTTTTGTACATGTTTTATGTCTCTGCTTGGTTATTTACATTTTTAGATTAAACCTATGGAAGCTTTTGATTGATGTAAGTCTTGCTATAAAGTCAATGTTGACCCAGTGGTCTTTATAGGTTACACAAAGGGGCATATCTACAAATCATGCCCCCTACCCAGCAAAACTTTGATGGTGCTCCTTAATGTTCAAAACCCTTTATTTGCCTCTTCTTGGTGACCCTCACAGTCTAGGGGCTCATCTTGCAATGGTCATAAAACAAGTGCGGCCATCAGGATCTTCACACTCATAACACGTGTAGCCACAAAAACACCGGATCTGGAGTATCAGTGAAAGAGAAAGTTAGTAGTTGGGCCCCCACACTTCTGGGACCCCTGCAGGTGCAGGGGCTGCCCCTATCTAGTTCTGCCCTTGGTATACACATCGTCTAAGTATCTCCCACAAGGATGATGCTCAGTTCTCCAGGTGATGGGCTGTGCATGTAGTTCGGGTACACCTGATTAACGTGTACAATTTCTATAATGATGATGCAGTGCAGGATAGTGCAGCTCCCAGCAGGTGGGGCAAGGATGGTAACAATGTGCTTGGGGGCCGCCATCATTTTACAGATTTAGAATGATGGATCTTTATAAATCAATGGAAACATACTATATCTTCTGCCAAGATAACTCCGAATGCATGCTAGAGTTCAGTCTAATGGGTGTATGAGGCTTAATGAAAACCTGTGGCTGTTGCTAATAAAAAAAGTTAGATGCCTTTGTATCCTTCGGAGGCTTCCAGTGTCCTCATGGAGAACACCACCACTGCCTGGATCCCTCTGGAAGCTGACAACAGCTCTCGTCTTCTGGCACAAGTGTGGCCATGCCTGTGCAGTAGAACTAAGGTGCTCATGGACAAGTGGCTCTGATTTACTGCACAGGTGGGTACGTACTCATGCAAGGGCAGCATGGCCGCACTCGTACATGGCAGGAAGCATGGCCGCAAAAACATATCCAATAAGCTATATGTGTAGAGATGGGGGTGTCTTGACACCTTAAAAATACAGGAAACAAAAACGGGAGCCCTGTAGTGCAGTATGTTTGAAAGCAAAGATAGCCGTAAGGTGAAGAGGATGTTCTTCTCACAAAGGCAGGTTGCACGGGGGCAACTGAAACAACCACAGGAAACAGGTGGAGACAACAAACCCGACTCCACCCGGGGTGGCCCAAACGGACCTGGATGTGGTCACTCTCCTTGGTGAAACTGCCAGGTATCCACTGTGATCGAAACCACTTGTGGTCTGTCTGGACCCCTCCAACAGGCACTGTTGGGGGGTATATAAGCACAAATGTAGGAAAGAAGCACTCTGATGTTAATAAAACTAATTAAAAACAGATACAATCAAAAGATGAGGTGGCTCACCTCAGTAATGAGATATTTGTGTAAACAAAGAGTTTTTATTGAGCTCAGGCAACGGGTCTCACGGGTCTGAACCTGCTTCATTAGGCCAATAACAGTGCCAACTGAGAAAAAGCCATCCAACATCCAACTCTCGAGAGGCTCCCTTCGTTGAATGGCTTTTTCTCATTTGGTACTGTTATTGGCCTGATGAAGCGGGCTCAAACCCACGAAATGCCTGTGCTCAATAAAAACTCTTTGTTTCCACAAAGATCTCATTACTGAGGTAAGCCACCTCATCTTTGGATTTTTTCTGTTTTTAATTAGTTTTATTAACACCAGGGTGCCTCTTTCCTACATTTGTTCTTGTCGGATATGTTACGGGAGTCAGCATGTGGCAATGGCAGGGGCGAGCAGGACATTGGAATGCTCTTCATAGGTAAGTATTCATCTTTTTTGTTAGCCTCGACCTCGGGTATTAATACCACCACCTAAAGGTTAATTTGCATTTGCACTCTGTAAGCAGAAGCAGTTCTAGACACAGAGTAAACCCTTGCAGCCTCGGACAGGCCCACCGAACCACCGATGGTCCCATCGGTGGGCCCCGGCCGTCTCGCCTCCTGGGGGCCCCAGTGCTAAAAAGGAGGGGGGCTAAGCGCAGGAAGGGGGGACATTGTGCACAGATCGGCGGGGAGGGGCGGAAGCCTCCCCCCCCCTCCCTCACCTAGGGGCCCCCCTTCCGCGCTCCCCCCCCTCTCCAGAATTGCAGCCAGCGGGGAAGAATCACTTAACGGCATGAGTTACGGAGATGAGATCCGTAGCTCTGCGTGCCGCTGGCTGGTCTGCTCTGGTTCCTGAACTGACTGTCCAATCACGCTCTCACAGGAAGTACTGCGAGAGCGTGATTGGACAGTCAGTTCAGGAAGCAGAGAGCAGACCAGCCAGCGGCACGCAGAGCTACGGATCTCATCTCCGTCATGCTGGTAAGTGATTATTTGCCGCTGGCTGCAATTCTGGAGGGGGGGCCCCTAGGTGAGGGAGGGGGTTTCTGGTCACTGCTGCCCACATTACGATTTTCTGGTCACTGCTGCCCACATTACGATTTTCAGGTGTCTGCTGCCCACATTATGATTTTCTGGTGACTGCTGCCCACATTACGATTTTCTGGTCACTGCTGCCTACATTGCGATTTTCTGGTGTCTGCTGCCCACATTACGATTTTCAGGTGTCTGCTGCCCACATTACGATTTTCAGGTGTCTGCTGCCCACATTACGCTTTTCTGGTGACTGCTGCCCACATTGCGATTTTCAGGTGTCTGCTGCCCACATTAGGATTTTCAGGTGTCTGCTGCCCACATTATGATTTTCTGGTGACTGCTGCCCACATTACGATTTTCTGGTCACTGCTGCCTACATTGCGATTTTCTGGTGTCTGCTGCCCACATTACGATTTTCAGGTGTCTGCTGCCCACATTACGATTTTCAGGTGTCTGCTGCCCACATTACGATTTTCTGGTCACTGCTGCCCACATTACGATTTTCAGGTGCCTGCTGCCCACATTACGATTTTCTGGTGTCTGCTGCCCACAGTACGATTTTCTGGTCACTGCTGCCCACATTGCGATTTTCAGGTGTCTGCTGCCCACATTACGATTTTCTGGTCACTGCTGCCCACTTTTGGGGGGGGTATCTGGCACCAACCTGATTGCATTTTGGGGGGTATCTGCCGCCAATCTGATTGCATTTTGTGGGGGTATCAGCCGCCAACCTGATTGCATTTTGTCGAAAAATCTGCTGCGATTTGACTACTTGATGAATTATCATGAGGCATGTAACTACTTGAATATTTTATCTAAAATGTATCTGGTCGGACCTAATCTCTGTGAATAACACCGCTACTTATGTTGTGTTTTTTTTTTTTTTAAGTCTGCCCATGACTCATCGTGACCACGCCGATGTTCCAGTGCGTGGTGACACCCATTTACTTTCGCTGCGGCGCGCTGCGCGCGCCGCATGTGGACATATCCCTATTGGAGACTGTCCTCAGAAGTGCTCACAATCTTTTCCCTACCATAAACTCATGCAAAATTTCTAGAGTACATGTGTATGTGAGCCCAAAATGGGGGGGGGGGGGGGTGGCGAGGAGGAGGGGATCGGGGGGGGGGGCCCAGGCTGAAACTTCCTTGGTGGGCCCTTAGTGTCCCAGTCCGACCCTGAACCCTTGTACGCACGTTAGATGGTAATCCTGCCGACAAGGTAGTGCATGTTGCGCAGTTAGCTCAACAAGGATCACACTAATTACGCAAAGTACGTTACCTTGTTAGTAGAGGAAGGAGGAGGAAGGGTCCACAAAGCCTCTGCTTCCCACTCCCCTTTCCTGCAATGGCAGGGGTCTCAGGGGTGATTGCTATGCCCATGATCAGCAGACTGAAGGCTAAACTACCTGTCATGCACATGGCTCAGCCATTCATCTGAAAAAAGCCTTACTGTTGTGTCATCCAGTGATCAAGTAACATATACAGCAGTAAACGGAGTGCTGACACAGACAGGACCAGGAAAATATTTAAGCTGGGGTTTCGTCTCTGTTGTGCGACACAAATGTGTGCTGTCTTGTTGGTTTTTGTGTTTTGTTTTCTGCTGACAGTTTCAGCAGTGTTGTAAAACTGAAAATTTCAATAAATGTTGACAAAAAAAAGAGGAGCTGTTACAGTGATGATCTGCTCAGCTGCCTGTGCAGGCAGGCAGCCTTTTGACCATTGTGTAGGTTTGCATGCTGCAGGACTCTGGAAAGAAGAGCTTCTGTCAGTTTTGCAGCATGTGCTTGCAGAGGAATTTGCATACGTTGTCATGCAAATTGCCTGGCCACATTCATTGGAGGCGTGTACTATAAGTACTATGTCTTTCCCACAATGCTTGGCTGGTCATAAGGATTTCGTCCTATGTAACACTCCTGGTGGGGTGTCAGCCTTACTCTCTGTTTAAAGATCAGCTTAGAGTAATTCCTGGAAACTGTGCTAGGCAGATTTCCCTAGTGCAGTTAGGATTGTTTATCTGTTTTGTTTGTCTGTTGCGATTGTCCTGTCCCAGCAGTGGTCGATAGGAAGTCGTTCTGATCTCTGTTCTTGGAGCATAGCTGGTGCAGCGGTTGCTACCAGCTATCTCTTCTGTTCTGCCTCTCTGGATCGTGCTAGCCATTTTTCGCTAGCGCTGTGGATCCTTCTGTTCTGTCTCCTGGGATCGCGCTAGCTACTTTTCGCTAGCGCTGGGGATCCTTCTGTTCTGTCTCCTGGGATTGCGCTAACTACTTTTCGCTAGCGCTTTGGATCCTTCTGTTCTGCCTCCTGGGATCGCGCTAGCCACTTTTCGCTAGTGCTGTGGATCCTTCTGTTCTGCTACTCTGTACCTGGATCGCGCTAGCCACTTTTCGCTAGTGCTGTGGATCCTATCTCTCGCTTGTCCCTGTTTTCGTGTGTCTGTCTTGTCTGCTACGACCGCTTGCTGGAGGCTCGGTGAGGTAACCGTTTAGCAAGCGTTTGCATCCTCTGTTTCATGTTTGTCTGTTGATGGTTAGTTAGGCGTGCTTGTCTCTATTGTGCTTATCACGTGGAGACCGCGCATAACCGCGTGCACTGTTGCGAGTGCGGTGTTCGCGGTTAGCTAGCGTTTGTTATTTTCCGCATCTTCTCATTGTATTATTTGCTGTGCCTTTGCTACCCTCGTATTCTATTCTGATCTGCCTTGTGTCACGTCTGGCGATCGCACCTCTCGCGATCGCGTTCCTATTTCATATCTGCTGTTGTGTGTGCGCGGTCGCGGGGTGGCGACTGGATTGGCGCACACACATACAACCTGTCCCTTTGCTCGTTCTCATTCGCAATCGCCTCTCTTGCGATTGCGTTCTGCGCTTCGTACAATTCCTGTCTGGCATTTGTGGAGGTACAGAGGATTGGTTCCTCTGCACTCCCCAGCGCCATCTGCCGACAGGAATTTCCCTCTACAGGTGCGTAGCACCTTTTGCTGGGTGCCTGCAATTACACGCTTGTGGAGGATTTCCGCCGTGCCAGCGCACGCGTTGTGCGCTGATCACGGAGAAAGTTCCACAATCGTTACAGTTACCAATTGAATTTCATCCCAATCAGTAGCTGGTGCCCCATTTCCCATGATAAATCTTTACCTTTTCTCAAATATATCATCAGGGGGGTCTATATGGCTGATGATATGGTGAAACCCCTCCCACAGTGTGATGTCATGACCAAGATCCAGGCAGTTTCCTGTCTGGGAACCTTGTTGTGTTGTGGGAAATAGCAGCTGTTTCCAACTGCCAAGCAACCAGTGTCTCCCTCTGTGCATATGTACAGTGCTGCCCATAATTATTCATATCCCTGGAAAATTTTAACTTAAAGTTACTTTTATTCAACCAGCAAGTACTTTTTTAGTGGGAAATGACATTGCTGTCTTCCAAAAGATAATAAGACAATGTACAAGAGGTATTATTTTAGAAAAAAACATTTCTCAGTTTTTATTTACATTTGAGCAAAAAGTGTCCAGTCCAAATTTATTCATACCCTTCACAAACTGTCACAGTCTATGGGAAAATCCTAAGTTATATACCATATCAAATAGTCCAAGCTGTTCTAAAGCATCCCAATTACCCTGATCAATTGGGAAAAGTTGTTTTAATGTACTCAACAGGTTGAAAACAGCAGCTCTCTGCAATTGGTTTGTCGACAGGCATGGCTAAGACAAAGGAGCTCAGTGAGGACCTGCGGCTGTGCATTGTGGCTGCTCACAAGTCAGAAAAGGGCTACAAGGCTATTTCTAAATGTTTTCAACATCCAGTGGCTACAGTGCAAAGTATTATTACAAAATACACGATGCTCCGCACTGTGGAAAATCTCAAAGGACGTGGTCGGAAACCAAAAGTGACACATGTGCTGGCCAGGAGGATAGTGAGAGACGTGAAAAAGAATCCAAGGATCACACCACCAAGGCCATCCTGGTGAATCCTGGCTCTGCTGGTGGCAATGTCTCAAGGCAGACAATCCAACGGACACTGCACACTCCTGGGTTCCACGGATGCAGACCAAGGAGGACGCCACTTCTCCAGATAAGGCACACAAAAGCTTGCTTGGCCTTTGCAAATGCTCATCTGGACAAAGAAGAAGATTTCTGGTCTTCTGTGTTATGGTCAGATGAAGCAAAAATTGCATTGTTGGGTCACAATAAGGTTTCCTTCATTTGGTGTAAAAAAAGGAGAAGCCTTCAACCCAAAGAACACCACCCCACAAACACGGTGGTGGGAACCTAATGCTTTGGGGGTGTTTTTCAGTCAATGGACCAGGGAACCTAATCACAGTAAATGGCACCATGAAAAAAGAGCAATACATGAGGATTCTCAATGACAACATCAGGCAGTCTGCAGAGAAACTTGGCCTTGGGCACCAGTGGACATTTCAGCATGACAATGGCCCAAAATAGACTGCAAAAGTGGTGAAGAAATGTTTAGCTGACAACAACATTAAAGTTTTGGAGTGGCCCAGCCAGAGTCCTGACTTGAATCCAATTGAGAATCTGTGAAGGGAGCAAAAATAAGGGTGATGGCAATGAGACCCTCCAACCTGAAAGATTTGGGGCTCATTGATGAAGATGAATGGACAAAAACAAATGTGAAGACATGCAAAAGCTGGTCTGCAATTACTGGAAGCGTTTGATTGCTGTAATAGCCAATAAAGGCTTTTCTATTGATTACTGAGTAGGGTATGAATAATTTTGGACTGGACACTTTTTGCTAAAATGTAAATAAAAGCTGAGAAATGTTTTTATCCCACAATAATGCCTCTTGTACATTGTCTTATTATCTTTTGGGAGACAGCGATGTCATTTCCCATCAAAAAAATTACTTGCTGGTTGAATAAAAGTAACTTTAAGTCAAAATTTGCCAGCACTGTATATCTATAAAAAAACAAAACAAAAACAACAGCTTTTCAGCCTATCGCATTGCTAGGGGGTGTGGTTAAAGATAACGGCAGTTGGTGCTGTCTGTGTTTTTTTTTTCATGTCTGCCAGTAGTAAAATTGATGACCTGCAGGCTGATTTTGGATCAAACAACATGGACAGATCACATGGTGAATATCAATCATTTCTTGATCTCTCTCTTTTTTTTTTTAACTTCACACTTTGCAATGAATTGATTCCCCCCCCCCCCCCCAGCCCTTTTTGCTGTAAGCAATTCAGTGGAGTAGCAAATAGATAAAAGACAAGCGATGTAAACAAAGAGAAGGACACAAGCGGGACAAGAAATTATAAATATTTTGTACTTTGCCACTCCAGATGGGCATAATATTCACCGATCCCTTTAAACGTTTTTTTTTTTTTTTCATTTAAACTGTACTGACATGAAAATGCCGCTGCTTGTGGTAATTACGGCAGAATTATAGTGCAGATGATGGAGGAGAAGAGAGCAAAGCCCAGAAAAGCAATCCTGATCTCCAGATAAAAGCTTATCTCTTAGAGGGCGCTCTCTATTCTACCAGCTGCTATGCCGAAAGCCTTTGAAACGCTATCATAGGCTTCAATTTCACCCACTTACGTCTCTGTTTAGAAAAAAATAAAATAAAATGGTAGAAAAGAGACAAAGTGGCGTATTCTCTTTTAAGTTGTGCTGCGCTGGAATTTGTGATAACCCGAACATCGCAACTGAAAACTATCCAACTGTTTCAAGCAATCCATAATTCTATTTATGCTTATGACTGAATGACATTAAAGCGGAATATAACCCTGCATTTCAACTTTGCTCTAAAACATTATTTACAGCATATTATATGCAAAAAGCATTTTTTTTTTACTAGACCAGCATTGGAAGGGTTAAACACAGAGGTTTAAAGTTCCGTGGAGAGATATGCAGAAGTTCAGATTGTTACATTCTATTTAGTTATATGTATCTATTGAGAAATGTTACACACTCTTTGGCTGTCCTCCAACTCCTTCTCAGTCAGAGAGATGAGTCACATTCAACACTTAGATACATTTATTTAAACAAAATGTATCTATGTCAGCTTCGGATGCGTCTGCAGAAATCTCCAGGAACTTTAAAGCCCTGTGTAACCCTTCCAATGCTGGTCTAGTAAAAAAAAAAAAATGCTGGTTGCATATAATATACTGTAAATAATGTTTTAGAGCAAAGTTGAAATGCAGGGTTATATTCCGCTTTAAAGGAAGCATCAAACAAATTGTGCCTCCCCATTATATACTTACCCGAGGCTTCCTCCATCCCCTTGCAGCTGACATGTCCCACGCTGACAGCTCTACTCGCAGCCGCCGGCCCGGGGACTCCTCCGGTGCAGAGGCCGACCTCCTCTACTGCGCCTGTGGGAGCGCCACTGTCAATTAAGCCCACTTTGTCTGCGGCGTACTACGTAGGCTCAGCAATTCTGCACCTGCGATGATGATGCGTAGCGCCCGACGTGATGACGCGGAGCGTGCCCGTTCAGGAAGGACCAGCCATCCTTCAGCCCAAAAGTTGCCGGTGACAGAGCCGCTAGCGGGACCGAGAGAGGAGTCAGGAAGAAGCCAGGGGACCTTGCGGCCTACGGGGGGCTGGAGGAAACCCCAAGTAAGTACCAGTTTCATTTTTGTTTTCACTGCTCAGGGTCTCTTTAAAAGGTATTTTATTGTAAGGGTCCATATGCAGGAGATAATGTTTCATCTTCTTTTCAGTACTTTTGCAATTGAAATATGAAATACATAAAATCGGTCAAAAAATACTGTCAAGGTTTCTTAAAATATTTTCTTGCTTGCTGGTGGCTTAACATTCATTTTACTGATATTATGTGACAATACATCTTTTGCTGATAAGATGTGATCACCTGGGAGAAAACTTAAAGGACAACCGAGGTGATATGTGACATGATGAGATAGACATTGGTATGTACAGTGCCTACTACACAAATAACTAGGCAGTGTTCCTTCTTTTCTTTCTCTGCCTGAAAGAGTTAAACATCGGGTATGCAAGTGACAGTTTTTACCCGGGTCAGGACCGGTTCGGACATAACCTTTACTGATAAGTAATTTCTGCCATAAAACACTTTCTTGTCAGTAAATGGCTTCTGAGAGCAGGAAAGAGGTAAAAAGGGTCAATAATTCATAGATTTGAGCTCTGGCATACTTCAATGAAGGTGTCATTAAGAAGAGACAATGAAAAAGTAAAAACTTAAAAACTAGATTTAAATATAAAATAAAACTGTGGGATATCTAAAAAAAGTCATTTTTCGGAGAAGGAAGACAGATACAATTGTTTTTTCACATCAGTTTATTTTCACTTCTGATGTCCTTTAAATTGTAACTGTTGGGCATAAAATCAAAATTCAATTCTTTATTTTTATCTGGTAAACAAGTAATAAGGATGGTAAGCAGGCAATCCAAAAGTTAAAATCACTATTACTTTTCTTGTTGATAAATCATTATTCCCCAGTTTATCTGACTCTTATTTGGTACATTGCCGCACAAAGGAAGTTGCAGGGCATGCTGGGTTTTCCTTTATTACTGCTCTACTTTCCCCTCAGACTTAACTAATGCAGTCTAATTGGCTGAAGCCTCTTTTCCTCCTGTTTTCCCCTCCCACACCTCTGTTCTTCTCTGATTGGCCAATATTTCTCATGCTGAGACTATGCACTTTCTATAGTGAAGGGCAGGCAATGCATATACATCCAGGCAGAGGAGAGTAAGGGAGGAAATGACATCAGGATTGGCTTCAAAATAGCCACAGTTAAAATGGGAAATGCTAAGAAGGATTTTCTCTTTTTTTACTGTAGAACATTTTCTAAAATCAAAATGTGGACAGTGCAATACATACTTTAACACAAAGCCAGAAACTAACTTACAAGTGGACAGATATCAATTCAAATAGGTTATAAAAGCAGGTTCTATTCATTATGAAAGCACTTTCAATTGGGAAACAACAGCTTGCTATTACCAAAAAACTCTATAAATAATCTATTTACAAAATCGATGTCTTGTTCTCCGGAACGACGCTAGCTAACTTCAACAGGTCTTCTTTGTTACTTGCAAACAAGTACAGACAATAGCTACTCTGTGCGTTTGTTTACTGAAATGCTTTATATTATTTTGCAATTGAACAAGCCTGTTTTGGACCTTTATGAATTGTGAAGATTTTGAATAACTATTCTTTTAACCAGTTCACCCCCAAGGGTTTTTATCCTAACGGACCAGAGCAATTTTCAGTTGTCAGCGCTCCTCCCTTTTATTCCCTAATAACTTTATTACTACTTATCACAAGAAAATGATCTATACCTCGTTTTTTTCGCCACCAATTAGGCTTTCTGTGGATAGTACATTTTGCTAAGAATTTTTTTATTCTAAATGCATTTTAATGAGAAAAACAGAAAAAAAAGAAAAAAAATCATTATTTCTCAGTGTTCAGCCTTTATAGTTTTAAAATTAAACATTCTCCTGTGGATAAAACAAACACGTTTTATTTGCCCAGTGGTCCCGATAATTAAACCGTTTAGATTATGTCCCTACCACAATGTATGGCGACAGTATATTATTTTGAAATATAAGTGGTTATTTTTCTGTTTGTTCTGGCCATAATTACAAGCCCCTATGTAATAAATTAAAATTAATTTTCCCCCATAAAATATAGAATAAAAAAAGCTGAGTCCCTAAGGCAACTATTTATTTATTTTTTTTAAGCTGATTTTTTTTTTTTACAAGTGTTTTTTTTGGGGGGGAGGGTTGGAAGTGTCATTTTATTAATGATGTGTATATACTTGAAAATGTATGTATTTTGTAGGTGTAATATACTTTTTGGCCACAAGATGGTGCTAGTGAACACTCATAGGACGTGTTCACTTTTTTTTTTTTTTTTTACACTTTATTAAACTGTTACATTTCCTGTTTATGTGAATGGACGTAGCCGCTGTTCGCGGTCACGTCCATTCACTCCAGGCACTGCGATTGGGTAGAGGACTGTTCGGTCCTCTTCCCCAATCGCCCAGCACGGGATCCCGACGGTAATGGCGGCGGTAGCGGCGGACACACGGCGGTAGCAGCGGCGGGAATGCGCGACGTATTAAAACGTCATGTTGCTGTTAATAGCGGTAAGCATGACGTTTTAATACGTTAGGATGGCGGTAAATGGTTAAAAAAAAATGAATGATTCTTGATGTGTTGTTAGCAAGAAGTTTTAAATCAGGATGATACCATTTATTGGCTAACTAAAAAAGAATAAGAATAAGCGAGCTTTCGGCTTTGCAGCCTTCGTTGGGCTTACAATCCTGTATGCTTGTTGTTGTGATTGTTCATATCACCTGTTTCTTTAGCCCATGGGCCTTACAAATGACTGAGGAATAGAGTATGCATGAACCCAAAGCCAGGACAAAGGTCCTCCAGCACCCAAGGCTGAGACACTAAAATGCGTCCCTCCATCCCTGCCACCCCAGCCATCACACACTGATTGCTAGTAGACTAAGAGGCGCCCCAGGGCCCCAACCCCCCAAAACACCGTAATCTCTAGTTATCTGGCTCTGCCATGTATCCTCTTTTCTTATTTCTTTCTGATTCAAACACACGATGGGAATGATAGCTGAGTGTGTTGTGCGCCCCGTCCTAAACTGCGCCCTGAGGCTGGAGCCTCTCTCGTCTCTGCCTCGGCCCAGCCCTGCATGAACCCTAGTCTTTACTAGAGCTACTGATTGTGTGACTAGAAAAGCATGCTCCCCCACAACCCCATTGTGCTCCTTTCGCTGGGAGCATTATGTGCAGAACTATCTGCACAGAATGCTCCCTGGATAGGAGCACAATGGGGCCAGTCCACACATGCACAGAGCAGCCCTACTAGTGTGACCAAAGCCTTTGTACGGGAAAGATTTAAGACAAATGGAGCTGCACGGGAGCCCATAAATTACATGAGGATGGAGGTAGCCCCAGGTAAGTATACATTCTTCTATTTAAATCATCTCAGGCACCCTTAAAGGGAACCAAGCACCACATTTGTTTCCCAGTTTCTAATAGCTATAGAAGCTGCCATGTCCCGCCCTCCCCTTCTAGCTGTCCATTATTTATCCAGGAGAAGGTGTGAAGATAGCATCTGTGACTTCTGTAAACCTTTTGAAGCACAGTGTTAAATCTACCCCACCCACCCCCTGATCGAACACTTTTTGTTTGCTCTCTGCTAATATGTGCAATAAGATAATTATATCAGTCTTTATCTGCCTGAAACGTCTGTGGTCTGCAGTCCTCGGAAGAAGGAAGTCGGCTAATAAACCCTCAGCTAAAGTTTGAAATGTAAAAAAGGTCAAATTTAAGGGTTTTTATGAATGAGACACATTGTTGGCATGTATATTAAATGCGTTATTGAGATGCCCTGGGTGCAAAAATGCTTGGGTCACTTTAAAGCTGTTTTTATTCAGGCATATGGCCTTTGTCTTTATACACATTCATGCAAGCAGACATATTGTTAACATCCTGTGCTTTACAATGAGCTTATCTGCCCTCTCTGCCATGGCAGTCATGTGACACAGGGCAAAGAGATCAAATTACAACTTGTGATTAGACACAAATGAGAAATAATTAACCCTCCTGGCGGTCTAATTAATTTCGCCAGGAGGGAGCGCAGCAGTTTTTTTTTTATTTGTTTCTTTTTAAATCATGTAGCGAGCCCAGGGCTCGCTACATGATAGCCGCTGCTCAGCGGCATCCCCCCACCCGCTTCGATTGCCTTTGGCGATCTCCGATCAGGAAATCCCGTTCAAAAAACAGGATTTCCTGGAGGGCTTCCCCCGTCGCCATGGCGATGGGGCGGGATGACATCACCGACGTCAGCAACGTCGTGACGTCATTGGGAGTCCCGATCCACCCCTCAGCGCTGCCTGGCACTGATTGGCCAGGCAGCGCACGGGGTCTGGGGGGGGGGGGGGGTGCGGCATGACGGATAGCGGTGATCGAGCGTGGGGCGGCGGCGATCGGTGTGCTGACGCAGCTAGCAAAGTGCTAGCTGCGTGCAGCAAAAAAGCAGGGCCTGAAAAAACCTCCTGCGCGCCAGGGAGGTTAAACAGGCTAAACACTCTAAATACACACAGGGTGCATTTCTCTATGTTTTCCTTCTATCCTGTGCAAGAGTTCAGGTCCACTTTAAGTAGACTGCATCATTGTAATAATCAGCCATTCTTTGAAAAAACGAAATTGACTCTTGAGGTCATAGGCTGGCAGGAAAAGGCTGGAGGCTTACATCTGGCAGGACGGTTGGCACACGCTGAAGAGGTGCTGAAGTCTTGCTTGGGCCAGGTCAGGACAGCTACATCTGTTGAGTCATTAAACTGCCAAGATCTGGACTGGTAGAAGCCACCCGCAGCCAAGTACAATCTGCTCTTGTGGACAAAGCCCTGTTCCGATGGCCAGCTGATGCAGAGCCAGTCCAAATGCTGGAATCTGGAACAACATCTTGGGTTAGAGAGAACGTTATCGCAGCTGACAATGGAGTAATATTTATGACATTTTAATACTGTAATTGTCAAACAAACCGGAATCGCCAGGTTATAAATCTCAATTCCTCGGCACAGAATGGCAGAATAGAATGACCTGCAAAGCCAGGCTGTTGATCGTGAACAGATCATGGTTGTTCAGTAATCAGGGCATTTAAAGGGTACCCGAAGCAACATGTGACATGATGAGATTAACATGTGTATGTACAGTGCAAAACATATTAAAACATATTACTAAGCATGCTATTTATCGTGTTTTATTTTTCTGCCTGAAAGAGTTAATTTTCATGCATGCAAATGACAGCTTAGGTCTTGTCGGTATCTTGTTGGGATCCCAGTGAACTTCACTGATTAGCAAATGACAGTACAGCCATAAAAGTTTTCCTGGCAGAATACAACTTCTGAGTGCAGGGGACAGATAGAAAAACTCTTAACTCCGGGACACTTAATAGGTTGCCATTGTACATTAAAACATTCAAACTACTTTGTAAATGTTTAAATATAAAATAAAAAGACATGGGATATTTAAAAAAGAAACTTAATTTTTAAGAGTAGGAGGGTAAATACAATTGTGTATCTTATGAGTTTATTTTTAATTCAGATTCACTTTAATATGCAATTATTAAATGATGGCGGAGAGGCAGACCATCCTATCAGGAACAGTACAAAAAGGTTTATGAATGTTGGTCAGTGTTTCATGTACTGTCCACCAAATGTTAGTGAAATAAAAGAGTTTGTTATATACTATACTATAGTAAAGTATATATACTATACTATACTGTCTATACATATACAGTAGATGGACATATAAAGAGGGCAGAATAGTAAGAGCCCAAAATAAGGGAATCCAAAATGCATAAATAATAAACCAAAAAGTTAATGAGGGTTTCAAGGCCCAAGTTTTGTTCCAAAAATATATAACTTTTATTGTAAAGCCAACTTGTTAGACAGTGTAAGCAACCAACAGTATAAAACATCCATATGCCTCATAAGCAAGGCCAGAGTTATACTTTTTCCGACCCTAGGCCAAGTATGTTGGGGCTACTCCTTCCATGGGCAGCTGTGCCCCTCCCATTCCACTTATCCATGTGTAGCATCCTTGTCCTGCAGCTCCTTTCTTTCATGTACAGCTCCCTCGGCCATCAGCTTCCCTTTTTTCATGTGTTACTTTACATTTGTAACTTTCTCTTTCATATGTAGCAACCTCTATTTCACATCAAGGTGCTCCCTCAGGCTTCAGCCGCCCAAGGCCAGAGTCCTTGTAAAGCACATTTCACAACTATAGTGGTTGCTTCTTCGGAGGCAAAAAAATTGCAGTTCAACAGTAGTGGCAAAAAACATTTAAATCAATATCTGGGATCCGTTGAAAAGAGCGCCTGAGCTGCCTGTATGAAAAGGGCGCCTCCATAGACATCAATGTTATTTCAGCAAATATTGGCTACAAGGTGGTGAAAAGGGTGCCCGATTTTGACATAGGCTACAAGCGGGCGCCCCTTGGTAGCCCATATTTTATTTGGCTACTTTCGGCTACAGTAGGGCACCCCTTTGTAGCCCATATTTTGTATTCGACTACAAGGTTTTCGGCTCCAAGGTTTTTGATTCTGCCACAAAAGGGCACCCTTTTATAGCCGAGATTTTTGATTCGGGGGTGCAGGGGGGGGGGGGGGGGTTAGGATTAGGCATCACAAGGGTGGGTCTTAGGGTTAGGCACCACTAGAGGGGTTTAGGGTTAGGCACCACCACGGAAGTCTTAGGGTTAGGCAGCACCTGGGGGGTCTTGGGGTTAGGCACCACCAGGGGAGTCTTAGGGTTAAGCACCACCAAGGGAGTCTTAGGGTTAAGCACCTCCTGGGGGGTCTTAGGGTTAGGCACCACCTAGGAGGTCTTAGGGTTGGGCACCACCTGGAGGATCTTAGGGTTAGGCATCACCAGGGGAGTCTTAGGGTTAGGCACCACTAGGGGAGTCTTAGGGTTAGGCACCACCTAGGGGGTCTTAAGGTTAGGCACCCCCAGGGGAGTCTTAGGGATAGGCACCACCTGGGGAGTCTTAGGGTTAGGCACCACCAGGGGAGTCTTAGGGTTAGGCACCACCAGGGGAGTCTTAGGGTTAGGCACCACCTAAGGGGTCTTAGGGTTAGGCACCACCAGGGGAGTCTTAGGGTAAGGCACCACCTGGGGGTCTTAGGGTTAGGCACCACCTAGGGGTTGGTTAGGGTTAGGCACCACCAGGGGAGTCTTAGGGTTAGGCACCACCTGTGGGGTCTTAGGGTTAGGCACTAACAGGGGGGGTTAAGGTTAGGGGAGGGTTCTGTGTGAGAGTAGGGAGAAATTAGGTCATAGTAATCATCAGGGGTTGTCTTAGGGTTAGGCACCACCAGAGAGGGGTTAGGGTTAGGCACCACCAGGGAAGGGTTAGGGTTAGGCACCACCAGGGAAGGGTTAGGGTTAGGCACCATCAGGGGCGGGTTCTGTGTGAGAGTAGGGAGTTTTACACTAAAAGTTACTTTTTACTTTCTGGTAGCAAAACTTGGCCCTTGCAACCCTCACTACCTTTTAGGTTTATTGTTTATTAACATTTGATCTTAGGGGTGGCCTTTTTTCTATGAATTTAGCTTAGCTATTGTTTTTATATCTAAAATGCACACAGACAGAGAGCAGCCCATGCAAGATGTATTAGGTAGCTTACAGTTCCCTGGCAGTGCACACATCACCAAGGTAACATGAATTGTGCTAATTGTGCAACACGCGCTTACTAACTGTCGTTAGTAAAATTGCTGTGCACTCTCTGCGCAGGTCAGTTTTGCAAATGCTTTGTGCATACCCCCCAATGTGAATAAGTCTGAACTTTGAAACTATGTAAATGGAGTGATCAAATACAGCAACGTGTATAATGGTTGCAAGGTTTTGTAACTCTTTTGCTGCTAGATTACTGGGCTGGATTTAAGCTAAGGTCACATAGGCCATGGCCTAGGGCACCACAGGATCAAGGGTGGGTAAGCAGCAGGCTTTACTGGGAGGGGGAGGGTGACTTAGCTACCTATACTGGAGGGAGGGGGATCATCAGGCTATCTATATGGAAGGAGGGTAGGTTCATCTGGCTTCTCATACTAGAGTGGAGGGGGGAAGGTCATCAGGCTACCTATACTGGAGCGAAGGGGGGTCATCTAAAATGGAGAAGCGGGGAAGGTTATCTGGCTACCCATACTAGAGGGAAGTGTCAACGGGCTACCTATACTGGAGGGAGGGGGAAGAGTCAGCTGGCCTGGCTACCTATACTGGAGGGAGGGGGAAGAGTCAGATGGCCTGGCTACCTATACTGCAGGGAGGGGAAAGAGTCAGCTGGCCTGGCTACCTATACTGGAGGTAGAGGGAAGAGTCAGCTGACCTGGCTACCTATACTGGAGAGAGGAGAAAGAGTCAGCTGGCCTGGCTACCTATACTGGAGGGAGGGGGAAGAGTCAGCTGGCTTGGCTACCTATACTGGAGGGGGAAGAGTCAGCTGGCCTTGCTACCTATACTGGAGGGAGGGGGAAGAGTCAGCTGGCTTGGCTACCTATACTGGAGGGGGAAGAGTCAGCTGGCCTTGCTACCTATACTGGAGGGAGGAGGAAGAGTCAGCTGGCCTGGCTACCTATACTGGAGGGGGAAGAGTCAGCTGGCCTGGCTACCTATACTGGAGGGGGAAGAGTCAGCTGGCCTGGCTACCTATACTGGAGGGGGAAGAGTCAGCTGGCCTGGCTACCTATACTGGAGGGAGGAAGAAGAGTCAGCTGGCCTGGCTGCCTATACTGGAGGGAGGGGGAAGAGTCAGCTGGCCTGGCTACCTATACTGGAGGGAGGGGGAAGAGTCAGCTGGCCTGGCTACCTATACTGGAGGGAGGGGGAAGAGTCAGCTGGCCTGGCTACCTATACTGGAGGGGGAAGAGTCAGCTGGCCTGGCTACCTAAACTGGAGGGAGGGGGAAGAATTAGCTGGCCTGGCTACCTATACTGGAGGGGGAAGAGTCAGCTGGCCTGGCTACCTATACTGGAGGGAGGGGGAAGAGTCAGCTGGCCTGGCTACCTATACTGGAGGGGGAAGAGTCAGCAGGCCTGGCTACCTATACTGGAGGGAGGGGGAAGAGGCAGCTGGCCTGGCTACCTATACTGGAGGGAGGGGGAAGAGTCAGCTGGCCTTGCTACCTATACTGGAAGGGAAAGAGTCAGCTGGCCTGGCTACCTATACTGGAGGGAGGAAGAAGAGTCAGCTGGCCTGGCTGCCTATACTGGAGGGAGGGGGAAGAGTCAGCTGGCCTGGCTACCTATACTGGAGGGAGGGGGAAGAGTCAGCTGGCCTGGCTACCTATACTGGAGGGGGAAGAGTCAGCTGGCCTGGCTACCTAAACTGGAGGGAGGGGGAAGAATTAGCTGGCCTGGCTACCTATACTGGAGGGGGAAGAGTCAGCTGGCCTGGCTACCTATACTGGAGGGAGGGGGAAGAGTCAGCTGGCCTGGCTACCTATACTGGAGGGGGAAGAGTCAGCAGGCCTGGCTACCTATACTGGAGGGGGAAGAGTCAGCTGGCCTGGCTACCTATACTGGAGGGAGGGGGAAGAGGCAGCTGGCCTGGCTACCTATACTGGAGGGAGGGGGAAGAGTCAGCTGGCCTTGCTACCTATACTGGAGGGGAAAGAGTCAGCTGGCCTGGCTACCTATACTGGAAGGAGGGGGAAGAGTCAGCTGGCCTGGCTATCTATACTGGAGGGAGGGGAAAGAGTCAGCTGGCCTGGCTACCTATACTGGAGGGAGGGGGAAGAGTCAGCTGGCCTGGCTACCTATACTGGAGGGGGAAGAGTCAGCTGGCCTGGCTACCTATACTGGAGGGGGAAGAGTCAGCTGGCCTGGCTACCTATACTGGAGGGAGGGGGAAGAGTCAGCTGGCCTGGCTACCTATACTGGAGGGGGAAGAGTCAGTTGGCCTGGCTACCTATACTGGAGGGAGGAAGAAGAGTCAGCTGGCCTGGCTGCCTATACTGGAGGGAGGGGGAAGAGTCAGCTGGCCTGGCTACCTATACTGGAGGGAGGGGGAAGAGTCAGATGGCCTGGCTACCTATACTGGAAGGAGGGGGAAGAGTCAGCTGGCCTGGCTATCTATACTGGAGGGAGGGGAAAGAGTCAGCTGGCCTGGCTAACTATACTGGTGGGGGGTGGCTGCTGTTAGTGGCCTTAAACGGTAAAGAGTACAAATCCGGCCCTGTGGATTACAGACTCATACTTATACTTATTTTATGCTTACTTTATATACAGGAAGGATTTTAGTTTTAGCTGAAGGATTTTAGTTTTAGAGTTCTGCTTTAGTTTAAGTTGGACCGTACTCTATGGAGCACAGCACTAAAAATAAAAAAAATGTATTGACCAAAAAAAGAAAATCTATATTTAGCACTTATCCTCATAAATAATACATAAAAGGGAAATCAAAATGACTGAGCACTCCTTGAAAATTTTCTTTCAAATAAGCCATTTAAGTTCAGCAAGGTTTATTTAAATGCCTTGATTTTCTTTGCAAACAAAAGCAAGCCTGTTTCCCTGCTAAGTTCCACCAGAGCTCTCCTATTTATTTTGTGTATTTCACAATCAATATTAGATTACTAATGTTCCCTGCATTGTGGAGGAGGCGTTCAAGGTAATTCATGGCTTGAACCTGAGAAGGAAGGAGTAGGCGATTTCTATGCATTCGCTGAAGTTTTTTTTAAGGGAAATAAAAAAACAGAATAAGAAAAAAATAAATGGCTTCACAGTATGGTAGAGAGGGCTAGACTTGTCAACTGTGTCCGCAGCAGGGCAACGCAAAACATGTGTCCACACCTTGAATAATTCAGATTTAAAGGACAAGCGAGGCGACAAAATAAAACTATTTTTACTTATCCGTGGCTTCTTCCAGCCCATCCAAATCACGTGTGTCCCTCGCCACAGCTCCAGTCTGCTCCCATCTCCTGCTGGCAACGTCTGAAGATCACTGACCCTCGGATGGGTGGGTGTCATCTGAGCATGCACGGAGATGCACCCATGCAGTACACGAACATGTCTACTTCACCGGGAGGGTTCTGGCCCTGCGCAGTACTACTAAGCAGGCACAGTAAACTCCCGATGGTGCGGGTGCTTTCATGTACGATGAGAGCAGATGCCGACCTATCAGGGTTCAGCGATACTCCAGAGGCTGCCAACGGGACTCTGGAGAGGACTAGAGCTGCGACAAGGGACACACAAGACTTGTAGGGCCTGTAAGAAGCCCCAGGTAAGTAAAAATAGTTTTCTTTCATCGCCTCGCTTGTCCTTTAAAGGAAACCTGACGGAAAAGAAGAGGTGTAAATCGATAACTCTGTAGACAGAAGCCACTATATAATCCAGAGGCTTCCCCCGACCCCTTTGTCTCCATGGATCTAGCGCTGGGACTCCTTGAACCTCTTCAACAAGGGCTCGTCGAAAATTGTGCGTGGCCACACTCCTGAGCAAGGCCTCACTGTGCAGAATCCCTCTCACCTTCACAGTAACACGGAGTTGCTCGGGCTCGACAGAAAAAGCTGAGCCCAAGTGACCCCGTGTTACTCAGCAGGCATGACGCTTCCTGCGCAGTGCGGTTGCTCTTGTTCACGTACGGGAGTGTGTTCCAGGGGTCCTGACAATCTTCCTCCTGGAGGAGGATTTGGGAAGCCTCTATCAGAATTACAGTATTATTATTATTGATTAATAAAGCGCCAACATATTCCGTGGTGCTGTACGAAGTAAGAAACGAACATGGGGTGCATAATAATACAGACAATGGTGTACACCAACATACAAGATACATAATAAGTGCCAAAATACAAAAACGATACAAAATACAAAATTGGTAATGACAGTGATAAAAGTAACATGATGAATAAAATGTGTAATGATTTCCAAGACACAAAAGGGGGAGAGAGCCCTGCCCTTGCAAGCTTACAATCTAAAGGGAATGGGGCGGGGGGCACAAGAGGTGGGGAGGTATATAACAAACATTTAGAGGCAGCGTGTTTTAGAATACCAAGTAGGAGTTCAATTTGGTCTTAGGACAAAAGGAAGTGGCCTAAGGTAGCGCATATGTAGAATCCAGAGACTTCCCTTTAACAGGGTAAGTATCTGATTTTCTCTCTTTTTAAACTTACAGGTTTGCTTTAAAGGGAGCCTAAACTGAGAAGGATATAGATTTTTCCTTTTAAAATAATACTAGGTCCTTGACTCTCCTGCTGATCCTGTGTCTCTAATACTTTTAGCCACAACCCCTGAACAAGCATGCAGATCAGGTGCTCTGACTGAAGTCAGACTGGATTAGCTGCATGCTTGTTTCAGGTGTGTGATTCAGCCACTACTGCAGCCAAAGAGATCAGCAGGACTGACAAGCAATATCCATATCCCTCTCAGTTAGGGCTCGTTTCCACTATCGCGAATCCGCATGCGTCCAACGCATGCGGATTCGCACACGTAATGCAAGTGAATGGACCTGTTTCCACTGTAGCGTTTGCGTGGTGCGTTTTTATGAGCGGTGAAAAAACGCACAAAAGAGCCAACGAATTCGCCTGCTAGTGGAATGCATGCGAATCGCCGCTAATGTATTTAATAGGGAAATCGCATGCGGTTTTTTACGCGTTATTTTACGCGATTCCGCATGCGATTCCGCATAGGAACCAATGTAAATTAACACAGGCAGTGACATGGTTAAAAACGCACATAGCCTAACCTATGCGAAATCGCATGCGTAATCGCGTAAAATAACGCGTAAAAAAACGCACCTGCATGCGATTTCTTCTGCGGTGGAATCCAGGCGATTCCGCACCGCTACAGTGGAAACGAGCCCTTAAGGTTCCCTTTGACTCAGAGAAAGCCCGTCCCTACCAGAGGAATGCGGTGGCTGCCATATTTATCTCCTTTGAATGTACACCAGACCTGAATGGATCTCAATGAAAAACATATGAGCTTAGTACTTACCCCCTGTAGGTTATGTTTGTCAACTCCGGTCTCTTGTTCCACCACAGCTCCCCAATGGAGACCGGTACCTTAAATTTTAAATGGAAGAATTTCTGGGTCAGTGCTCCTTCTGTAGCCGAATGCAGGCTCCTGTAATTGCCGTTCACAAGTGATGCCCTGACCTGAGCATGTGCAATGCTAAGACATATGCATCTTCAGTAAGTTCTCGCTAGTGTACAACAGCAACACAGTCGAATTTAGTGGGCAGTCAAGGGGTGGGGATGAGGTTGTGAAGTGGCGTAAGTGGGATGGACTAATGATGCAAACAGCCTCTTCCTGTTTTAAAAGTTTGACAGTGATTGTGGAAATTAGAAGTAGTATACATGTCAACAGACAGCCACAGTGTAAGGATCCCTCCTGTAGCGTATTCTGTCCGTTGCAGTGGAGCTGCAAACGGACAGCTCTGGCTTATCTGCTTGCATTCGGTTGTGCATTTGCAATGGGTCTCATTGTCATTTGCAATCGCTCTGCAGTTCTGGGCAGCTCAGGATGCTATCATCATTCCACCAATTGCTTGTTGCAGCTGAGCAGCGGCCAAATAGCCCTGGATTTCCTGCATGCATGTTGTTACATAATACTGCATGTATTTCCTATGGGAGTCCTTTGCATTCACAGCCAGCTAGCAAATGGTAATCAAGCCAGCTCAGGATTGAGTGATTATTCAGCTGTCTGGAGATTTGCATACCTGCATCCATTGGCTGATGCCAGCATAAAAGTCTGCCTCCCATTTCATACCCCGCCCGTCATAGTGGTCAGTACTCTGATCTACTGGGCACCTTGTTACTTTGTATAGTTCTGTTATTGTAGTTCTATGTGACCTTATTACTTGTGCGTTAGCTAGTTCTTGATAAATATATATGCAGACTTGCTAATTTATATTTATCTGTTAGTTGAGCCGCTTTGTTATTTTTCTTATTATTGTGTATTGCCTAGTTCCATGCTTGATGGACGTTCGATGCATCCGCGGTGGATCAGTGAAGTCCATTATCCAGACAGCTTGGATTCTGCCATCACCACGTTGGTGACTGTAGTACTCCTGCTACTCTAGTTTCTGGGAACGTAACTATAGGCTGCAGTTGCTATTAGTTACGTTCTATCCTGTAGTCTTGCCTGAGTGGATGCTTGCTGGTGACTGTTGTTAGCCTGCTTGCTCTGCTTCTGTGGACGTGACTGTGAGCTGCGGTTGCTACTAGTTACAATCCAATCTATAGTCCTGTCTTGTACCTGTCTGAATGCTTGCTAGCCTATCGCTAAGGCAGCATAGTGTGAACTAAGGCAGCACAACATCGCACTGCGCTGCCATTGTGTTTTATTTAGGGATGGGACCTCGAATCTGGCGAATCCACGAATCCCTCGAATCTTAAGAAAGATTCGAGATTCGTGGATTCAAATCCCCATGCCATTTTAGGGCATACGAATCCGACGAATCCGCCGCATCCGCCGCAACGTTTTGCCGCCGGGATCGCTGTGTATACATTACCTGCGCCGCTTGTGACGTCATCGCGACCTCCGCCGACCTCGCGTTCCATCGCAGTGTGATGCGCCGCCACGTCATCGCGACCACTGAAGACCTCGCGTTCCGTCGCCGCGTGATGACGTTGACGCCGCTCCGCCTATAGTTCAGTGAAGGCCCGAGGTGTGGACGGTGTGGACGTCGCTCTCGCGTAGAAGACCTGGCTGAGACTGAAGACGGACGGACGGACGGACTGAGGGAGAGAGAACAACAGACAGGTACAGTATGGGGGCAGGGGGGGGGGGGCTCGGGCACTGAACTACCTATGCGCCACTAAACTACCTATGCTGGGGGGCACTAAACTACCTATGCTGCTGGGGGGCACTAAACTACCTATGCAGGTGGGGGGGCCACTAAACTAACTATCCTGGGGGGCACTAGATTACCTACCTATGCTGGGGGGCACTACATTACCTACCTATGCTGGGGGGCACTAGATTACCTACCTATGCTGGGGGGCACTAGATTACCTACCTATGCTGGGGGGCACTAGATTACCTACCTATGCTGGGGGGCACTAGATTACCTACCTATGCTGAGGGGCACTAGATTACCTACCTATGCTGGGGGGCACTAGACTACCTACCTATGCTGCTGGGGGGCACTAGACTACCTACCTATGCTGGGGGGCACTAGACTACCTACCTAAAGGCCCCTCTACCTACCTACATACCTACCTATACTTAAGGCCCTATACCCTGCTACCTATACTGAAGGTCCCTTTACCTACCTACCTAAATGCCCCTATACCTACCTACATACCTACCTATACTTAAGGCCCTATACCCTGCTACCTATACTGAAGGTTCCTTTATCTACTTACCTAAAGGCCCCTATACCTACCTAAAGGCCCCTATACCTACCTACATACCTACCTACCTACATACCTACCTATACTTAAGGCCCTATACCCTGCTACCTATACTGAAGGTCCCTTTACCTACCTACCTAAATGCCCCTATACCTACCTACATACCTACCTATACTTAAGGCCCTATACCCTGCTACCTATACTGAAGGTCCCTTTATCTACCTACCTAAAGGCCCCTATACCTACCTAAAGGCCCCTATACCTACCTACCTACATACCTATCTATACTTAAGGCACTATACCCTGCTACCTATACTGAAGGTCCCTTTACCTACCTACCTACCTATACTGAAGCCACATGTACCTTACTACCTATACTGAAGGCCCCTATACCTAGCTACCTACCTATTCTGAAGGCCCATATACCCTGCTACCTATACTGAAGGCCCATATACCCTGCTACCTATACTGAAGGTCCATATACCTTGCTACCTATACTGCAGGCCCCTATACCTTGCTACCTATACTGAAAGCTACCAATATTGAAGGCACCCATACCTAGCTACCTATACTGCGGGCACCTATGCCTGGGTACCTATACTGCGGGCACCTATGCCTGGGTACCTATACTGCGGGCAACTATACCACGGATCACACAATTCTTATGTGCAGGATTCGTTAGATTCGGGATTCGAAAGGTTCGAGATATTCGAGAACCTTTTTAGATTCGGATCCGGATTCGGATTCGAAGAAATTGTGGATTCGTCCCAACCCTAGTTTTATTCATAGCAATATCGGAAGCCCAGAGCTGCAGTTGCTCTGGACAGCCTGTGTAACCTCTTTCATTATCCAGCTCTTAGGCTTGTTGGCTGGGTGATCAGAAAGTATGACCCCCCCAGCATTACACACAGAGACAGAGGTGTCTTAAGCTGCCCATACACCTAACGATTTTGCTGCCGATATACAGCAGATTCGATCACTGTGATCGAATCTGCTGTGAAATCATTGAGCAAACACTGACAGAACGATCGATTTCCGTCCGAAATCAATCGTTCCCGCCGACTCCCGTCAAGCCGTCCATGCGGAAGATTTCCCTTGATCGCCGGCGGGTCGGGAGTGAGTCGATAGCGGCTTTCGAATGCCCGATGACCGACGCTAGTGGCAATACAACATTACCTGCTCCGGCCGGTGCGACTCCCCCTCTGTCTCCGCAGCTTCTTCTCCGCCCTGGGTTCCGGACCGGCTCCTGCTTCATTGCAGTAGAGCGCCCTCTACTGTTTAAACTTCCCCCAGACAGGAAGTTCAGTGGAGACAAGCCAGCCGGACAGGAGACCAGCGCAGAGAAGAAGCTGCGGGGACAGAGGGGGAGTTGCGCCAGCCGGAGCAGGCAATGTATGCGGGGGGGGGGGGGGGGGGGTCGGGGGTGGCAGCACCACCACAGATTGTGATCGGTTTCATGCTGAAATCGATTCACAATCTGTTTGCAGTAAATGCAGCCATACGATCCCTCTCTGATCAGATTCGATCAGAGTGGGATCTACTGTATCTGTTGGTCGAATCTGATGGCAAGTTGACCAGTGTATGGCTACCTTTACTTGCTCTCTTACCATCTTAACATATGTCTGTGCTTACTTCACATTCTTGTCTGTGGGTCAGGTGTCATTCAAAGAATTGCAGTAGCCCGGAAGTTCTACAGATCTCTTTGAAATAATGTTTCTGTTCAGTTTGGCTTCATATTTGTCACACACATTCCAGATTTGTCTTTGGATATCTTAAACTAAACAGCTGTCATATACAGAGTAAGGAATTAGGTGGGCAAAAGCATATTGAATTAGCCCCGCAGCAGCCAATCAGTGTGGGTGGCACTGAGAGCCATGGAAGCCTATGGGAAGAAATATATCTCCTCAGAGGGACACCGATCACCTCTGTTGTGATGACAAGCTTCCTATTGGATGTCTGTGATGATCACACAGGATACGTCTCCCACACATGTTCTTCAACGCTTCTGCTGCCAAGCCCTCACACTCTAAACACTCATAACAAAGTGGCTGGTTCTAGACTTTTCTTTTCCTGCCTGACCAGGGAAAATAAATATAATTTAAAGCGGACCTGAACTCAAATGTCCTCTCTGCTCTAAAAGCTATACAACAGTATAATAATCTTTAAACAAAAATAATTTCTTTGTCACACCTGATTCAAATCCTAAAATAAATCTGTACTGTTTCTACTTCCTGATTCATGGAAGCAGACATGTTGTTAACCTCCCGTGCTTTCAAATGGCCTTATGCATGCGTCATCGGTGACTTGGGCGCAGGGCAAGCCGTATGACAGCTTTACCTGCTGCCGCAAAACTGGCGTTAAATACAATTCCCCATCCGAGTCGTCACAACATCTGACGGAGCCCCGAATTACCCTTACGCGCCCCGCGCAGCATTACATTGCTGCTATGGGGCGCTTAGTTTTGGTGCCCATAAAAAATTCCAGAAGGTCCGCACACTCTAAAGAACCATGTCCTATTTATTCAATTCAAAACCATTCTGTACTGTAGCCTTGACAAAGGGGACCCCGAAACGACTCGTTGGTTGTGGAATGGTTTGTCACGTGTTTTGAATAAACAGGACATGGTACTTTAGAGTGTGCGGACCTTCTGGAATTTTTTGTGGATTACAAACATTGGTCCAGCACCTCACCAGTGGTGTGCGACTTCTCTCTCTGTGCACTTGGTTTTGGTGCCCGGCGTTCAGCAAAAACATCTTCTTCACAGTTAGGCTCTATGGTTATACCACTGCCTCGTGGCTTTTTCCTACTTTGGATTTAAGAATAACAAAACACACAAGGCTGAACTTGATAGACATACAAGAGAAGATTCTGCAGCATGTAGGTAAGTAAAGCTCTTTTTTAAAGTTTTAAAGGGACCCTGAGCAGTAACGTGAATTAAAAGATTTCGCTTCCCTGGGGCTTCCTCCAGCCCACCGTGGCCACAAGGTCCCCCGGCCGGCGTCCTCCTGGCTCCTGTTACCGGCGACTCTTCCTGGATCCCGATGCTCGTAGTCATCACGCCGGCATTACGCCAGCCGTTACGCGTCATCACGCTGGCCAGCGTGACAGGTCTGCAAATGTGCGGTTTTCCAACTCTAAACGTGATGACGAGAAGCGTCAAGATCCAGGAAGAGTCGGTCCGACACCCGGCCCAGGTGTCGCCAGTAACAGGAGCCAGAGCTGGGACAAGGTCCTCCAGCACCCAAGGCTGAGACACCAAAGTGCGCCCCTCCATCCCTGCCACCCCAGCCATCACACACTGATTGCTATTAGACTAAGAAGCGCCACAGGGCCCACAACGTCCCCAACACCTTAATATCTAGTTATCTGGCTTGCAGTCACTGCTATGTATCCCCTTTTCTTATTTCTTTCTGCTTCAAACACAATTAGGAATGACAGCTGAATGAATTGTGCGCCCCCTCCTACACTGCGCCCTGAGGCTGGAGCCTCTCCAGCCTATGCCTCGGCCCGGCCCTGACAGGAGCCACCGGCGAGACACGGAGAGGAGCCAGGAGGACGCCTACAGTGGGCTGGAGGAAGCCTAGGTAAGTGAAATCTTTTAATTTACTTTACTGCTCAGGTTCCTTTAAAACAGAGAGGTAGCCATTGACAGTGACAGATGCTGTTATGGACCCTGTCTGTGTCTGTCGCTGTCAATGGCTACCTCTCTGTTTTAAATTTTAATAGAGAGCTACGTGGTGCTGCAGAAACCTTTCTTCTATTGCCTTATGATCCTGTTGGTCTACAGTGTCCTTTCTGCCTAGCACATTTGGGTGCTGGTGGTCCTCTTCTGTTTTACTTGATAGACATACATCATTTTTTAAACCTAGCTATCTCTGCACATAACTATGTAAACGACCATAGTATATTTAAAACTGTGTCTGGGGTTGAGCTTTAACTTAAGATCAAAATTAATAAAATAAACCATTTACTGTAATCCACATATATTTTTATAACCTGGATGTGACAAACTTCCTGCACTGTACCCTGTTGCTGTCGCCGAAGCCTCTGAACCACAGCCAGCTGAGTAATGTTTCTCTTGGATCAGTGCTTCCACCGGATTAGGCAAACATGGCAGATGTTCCCATTACTTTAATTTAAATGTCATCTTTTTTTTTCTATGAAGCAAAGGTCATCCCAAATATAGAAGAACTACAGAAGAAAGTCTGAGAAATTTCCAAGGGTTTGTATTGTACTTTGTGTCCGACTGATGCCAAACTAGCTAAGATGAACAGCGAATTCCCTGATGGTGAAACAATGTCTGTCTTCTCCCAGTGTGTGACAACCATAATTCAGTGCTTGTACAGCTGAGGACCAAGAATGTGGTTTCTTCTAAGTAGCCCCCCAAATGTTTCTCTCACTTCCACCTTTAGTTAGGGCCGGTTCTAGCTCCAATGAGGCCCCGGGGCAAAAGTAATGTGGGGGACCCCCTAACCACCCCCGACCACTGCTGGAACCTTCCCCCCCCCCCCCCCAGTCTCCCACTGACTAAATGACCAGCTGTGCTTCTTAGTCTTAGGTAGTTCCCCCCCCGTATAGATAGCCAGACGTGTCCCTAGTTAGGTAGCCCTTCTCCCAGTATAGATAGCCAGATGTGTCCCCCATGATTAGATAGCCCTTCTCCCAGTATAGATAGCCAGAGGGCGACCCATGGGCTCTGTGGCTTGGGGGCAATTGCACCGACCCTGCCTTTAGTTACAAATTGCACACCAAGCTCATGGTGAACCAGAACTCACTTTAGTGAATAGGACAGCAGGTTCTCTAGATACATCTTTTTAAGTCCTATAGCTAATAGGGATCTGCTGCTTGAACTTAGTAGCAGCAACTGGTAGCCCCCTTAGCCAGACTATCTAATTGTGGTGGCACTTTAGTGGACCATGTATCTTGTCGTGTTGGGCCATCTAGTGATTGTTTCGTATACGTGGAGAACCAGGGTGATCATCAGGATCTTTACAAGTTTTGTGGGTCCCAAGAAAAATACCCTTCATGGTTCATCTTGGGGTCCCATGCAAGGTAAAGTCTTTATCCCTCCTCCATTAGTCCAGTTGGCTGTACTATGATGATGGGAGCCCTGTAGAGAACATACATCATTCCAAAACCTTGGACTGAAATGTTATAAGTTAGCTATAAAGTTACAACCTTCACTAGAATCACAGGCACAGTGCTTGTTGAAAGATTACTCTGAAGGAGAATCGGTTCATTATACACCAATAATACAGCGCTTAAGCTCCCTAGGAGTTGTATTAGAGCACCATAAATCACCTATAAGGGATAGAACTTTCCTATATGGCTCTTTCAGATCAATATGATCAAAATTGGATACTAATATAGTCTATGAATACTATTCCAGGAGACTTTCACAGGTTCACAGTGAGCCAAACACAATGTACAGTGTCTGCGCTTCTGTATCAAGAATGAGTCGTTCTTCAATCCATGCACTAACAGTATCAGATCAGCGCTGCACTTATGCTGTTACTCCGCTACACCTCCACCAGATACACCCTGTGAGGTCGACACTCACCAACAGTGGTGGGCCTGGATTACATAGGCCTTAATACGCCTCTGGGATACTTATAGGCTCCCCTCACCCTCGAGCTTCCTGTAGTCTTCCTTACACCAGCACTTTTTCATATATCACCGGGGCATATTGAATTCATTATACCTCGACAACAATAACATATCCTCATTGCGCAGCATGTTAAAAACAACTTAGTTTTATTAATTGCTTGCACTCACATTTGTTGGAGATTAAGAAAGGCATTCGGAGTACATGAACGAGTGTGGCCTCACGGGCTGGCCGCCATGTAGCTGTAATTGACCGGGTCCCGAGCCGTCCGTGCACCGTTACGCCTCCTCTCTCCACGCGTGCTCCGACTTCCGCATAAGGCTCCTCCCTATCTATTTCGTCACCAATGTGACTCATTCAGGAGAATCTGTTCAACTGGGTGGTTAAATGGGTCAAATGTTTATTCAAGCATGGATGTAGACAGGGACATAGATGCTCAGGTGTATCGGAGCTGAAATTGCTCCTTAGTCAACTTAAAGAGACTCCGTAACAAAAATTGCATCCTGTTTTTTATCATCCTACAAGTTCCAAAAGCTATTCTAATGTGTTCTGGCTAACTGCAGCACTTTCTACTAACACAGTCTCTGTAATAAATCAATGTATCTTTCCCCTGTCAGACTTGTCGGCCTGTGTCTGGAAGGCTGCCAAGTTCTTCAGTGTTGTGGTTCTGCTATGAACTCCCCTTTATGCACACTGCCTGTGTGTTATTTAGGATTAGAGCAGCTTCTCTCTTATCTTTTACAAGCTGGATAAATCGTCCTCTGAGCTGGCTGGCTGGGCTTTCACATACTGAGGAATTACAAACAAGGGCAAAGCTGTTTGCAGGAAGAAAAGAGCAGCCTGAAACTTCAGTGCATGGGGGAATGAAACACACAAATGATCTCTTGAGATTCAAAAGGAAGGCTGTATACAGCCTGCTTGTATATGGATGTATTTTCTATGTGTGGACATACTGTACATCAACCTACTTCCTGTTTTGGTGGCCATTTTGTTTGTTTACAAACAAACTTTTAAAAACTGTTTTTAACCACTTTTAATGCGGCGGGGAGCAGCGAAATTGTGACAGAGGGTAATAGGAGATGTCCCCTAACGCACTGGTATGTTTACTTTTGAGCGATTTTAACAATACAGATTCTCTTTAAGAATGCTTTTGCTGGAGTGACATTTTATAAGCACACAGATACCCATAAGACTTTTGCAAATTTGCATTTTTTATTGCCTTAAACTCCCCCTAGGGCATATTTCAGTGCTTATAAAATGTTGCTCTTGCATAAGCATTTTTAGCTACTGTATTACTGGGAAGGAGGAGGTACTACAATATGTGTTGTGTGGAAGAGATGATGTCAGCTGGATAAAACATAAATAAATAGGCTTACCTCTAAAAGAAGGTGGTAGCCCAAATAAACGAATCACATTTTTAATAGAAACCAGACACTTGAATGATAACGCGTTTTGCGGATTGCAGTCCGCTTCCTCAGATCAAATAACAAAACTGTCTCAATACTAGTATTTTGCAAGCAGGGAACGTGTGATGGTTCCATTGAACCCTTACACCCCTTTTTTCTTTTCCTGGAAAGCAACCTACATTGTCGAAGACTAAAGAACCTGAGTGAGGACGAGCTTTCCTGCAACCTATTCTTGTGAGTATTCTGCACATACTGTACCATGGTTGTGGTTGAGTGTCCCATACCCTCGACGTCCTACACTTTCAGGGGCTCCTAGTGTCCCTGTCTCGTTTTTGTGTCTCTGTTAGAAGGTCCTTGGACTCCATTGGTACCACACCCTCTTACTGTAGCTACTGTTAGACTAAGTAGTGATTGCAGCTTCGATACGTGTGAGCGTCTATGCCTCTGTCCACAACCTTGTTTGAATAAAGATTGGACCCTTTTAATCATCCAGTTGAGCAGATTCTCCTTCAAAGTAGTGATGTTCATTCGGATTACACGGACTTGAAATTTCCGCATATCCAATTGGAAATCGGCACTGTTCTGTAATGGATTGTGTTATTCTAACTCGCTGCATGCTGGCTTTAAATTAGCATCTATATCCAATCCCCACTGCAGTACACATTCATTATAAAGCATTTGCCATGCATATATTTCCTTTGGTCCCTATCCCCCCCCTTACCTCTCTCATTGTCTTCTCTCCTTCCCCCCCTTCCCCAGTCTTCCTTTCCTCCATCCTTCCTTTTTTGCTGAGCATACCTGTAAAAATCTTCCATCCTCTTTCCATTTTTATTTACCCGCCCTCCTTTCCTCTCCTCCCTCCCTTCTTCTCCTCCCTCTCGCCCTCCCTTCCTTCCTTCCTTCCTTTTTTCCTACTTTCCTTCCTTCCTTCCTTCCTTTTTTCCTACTTTCCTTCCTTCCTTCCTTCCTTCCTTCCTTTTTTCCTACTTTCCTTCCTTCCTTCCTTCCTTCCTTCCTTCCTTCCTTCCTTCCTTCCTTCCTTCCTTCCTTCCTTCCTTCCTTCCTTCCTTCCTCTTTCTCTCTTTTCCTTCCTTCCTTCCTTCCTTCTTTCCTTCTTCTCCTCCTTCCTCCTTCCACTCTTCCTTCCTTCTTCTCCTCCTTCCCTCCCTCCCTCTGCCCTTCCTCCCTTCCTCTCCTCCTTCTCTCCCTCCTTCACTCCATCCTTTCGTCTTGCCTTCCTCTCTTCCTTATTCCCATCCTTTATAACAGTGCTAAATCTGTACTTTTCTCTGGCACAACTATCACTGTCCCTTTCATTTCTACAAACCTAAAGCCACATGAAATGAATGACAGGGCAGACTTTCTGCAGAGGTCAGCTAGAAAGGTGTGCCTCCCTCAACTCACCTATTAGAACAACAGAATACATTGTAATGACATCCAACTGCCAGGGGCTGATTGCAACTTCCTGTTTCACGGAGGTATAGCATATAATCTCACCTTCTGTCATCTGCCTACCCAGGTACACTCGGAGCCTTCAGTGCTGTATTTCCCAGCAGCTCCTAATGCAAGGAAATTATTTCAAAATAAAGTTGGCGCAGGCGACTATCTTGGTCTTGGCACCACAGCAGCTTCTGGCGGTACTGGCTGTGCTCTGTCGTGCTTGCACTTAAATGCTCCAGTTCTTGCAGCCAATTGCTGTGCCAGGCTTCCAAGATAGGGGTGTGAGTGACAGATAAATGAGCAGATGCTGAATTATCAAGTAACTTATTTTGTAATTAAAATGGCCTTTTAGACATTTATGGCGCTGAGACTTCTGGTTGTTTTCCATTGGACACTATAGATCATTTTATTTTATGATGCTCTCTGTGGTGATGAAGATGAGTTTTTTCAGCATAGATCTGTGTTTATGCAGATTCAAGATCCATTTAGTAGTGGAAACAGCAAGACTTATGAATACATGTATTACTCCCTCTAAACTCCAGTTTAGATTTTTCAGAAACATTATAAACCGAGTGGCCAAAAAATTAGAGATTTAAAAGTAAACCAGTCCAACAGGTAAGTAAAGTGACGTAACAACGCAGAGCTGCTTATATAAGGAAAGCTCGGCTTCAGACAACATAATTATCACGAAAGTTAACCAGCTGCAGAACGCCGCCAACATATTGGAGGCGGGTCCACAGGGCTATAGTTCCTCGGCGCCGCATATAGGCATCATCTCGCAAGGAACGTGATTAGAAGGGACCTCGCACGAGCGTGCATTCCCGGCAGTGTACAATAGGGACGATCAGAATTGCTGACTTCCGGATTACACGGAAATTCCGCATTCCGCCAATGCAGATTTCCGCTACCGCTGTATTCCGATGGTATTTAACAGTATCCCGACGGTATTCTGATTTCCGCAGATTTCCGATTTCCGCACAAAATTCCGCCTACCACTTACCGCACTACAAATCCTCAATCTCTGATTGGCTGATTCATCCCGAGTCTTCTGATTGGCTTAAAATTACCGACTATTAGTTTGGCGGATATCTGCAGAAAATATCCGCTACCGCTTACCGCACTACAAATCCTCAATCTCTGATTGGCTGATTCATCCTGAGTCTTCTAATTGGCTTAAAGAGACTCCGTAACAAAAATTGCATCCTGTTTTTTATCATCCTATAAGTTCAAAAAGCTATTATAATGTGTTCTGGCTTACTGCAGCACTTTGTACTATCACAGTCTCTGTAATAAATCAATGTATCTTTCCCTTGTCAGACTTGTCGGCCTGTGTCTGGAAGGCTGCCAAGTTCTTCAGTGTTGTGGTTCTGCTATGCACTCCCCCCTCAGGGGGAAAGAAACACACAAATGATCTCTTGAGATTCAAAAGGAATGCTGTATACAGCCTGCTTGTGTATGGATGTATTTTCTATGTGTGGACATACTGTACATCAACCTACTTCCTGTTTTGGTGGCCATTTTGTTTGTTTATAAACAAACTTTTTAAAACTGATTTTAACCACTTTTAATGCGGCGGGGAGCGGCGAAATTGTGACAGCCGGGAATAGGAGATGTCCCCTAACGCACTGGTATGTTTACTTTTGTGCGATTTTAACAATACAGATTCTCTTTAAAATTACCAACTAATGGTTTAGTGGATTTCCGTAGAAATTTCTACTACCGCTTACCTCAATACAAATCCTCATCCTCTGATTGGCTGATTCATCCCGAGTCTTCTGATTGGCTTAAAATGACTGATTATCGGTATAGCAAAAATTTTGGCGATTTCCACTAATTCCGCATTCTGCACACTAATTTTTGCGTACCGCATTCTGATTGCGAAAATGTGATTTCCGATCGGAAATGCAGGAATTTCTGTTCCGTGGAATCGGAATGAGCTTCCCTAGTGTGCACTGCTGGCCCCAGTCATCAGCCTGCCAGCCAATGATCGGTGCTGGGAGGCTGTTGATTATTTTTATTATTTTATTTAGGTAGTTATATAGTGCAACATCTTCCGCAGCACTGTACAGAGTATATTGTCTTGTCACTAACTGTCCCTCGGAGGGGCTCACAATCTAAACCCTACCATAGTCATATGTCTATGTATGTATTGTGTAGTGTATGTATTGTAGTCTAGGGCCAATTTAGGGGAAGAAAAATAATATTTATTTTTTTTTACAAAATTTCGGCAACATTTGTCATGTTGTTGTAAAGTGTAAAAATAATTGCATTACATTACTGCAACTACTCCAGTATTGTGTGACAGGTTCCCCCGTCCCGCTAAGGTTTTACTGAGGTCCATTTCTGTCTATTAGTGATAGAATTTCCAATAAATTCAGCAGAATCTAAAATTGGCAATTCCGGTCATCCCTAACTATAAGTAAGTGTTGGGTGGATATCAATGTGCAGAGAGGTGGCGGGTGGAAAAATAGTCCCATTTCACCAATGTGCAATGAGCGGCAGAAAAGGGGGGAGGGGGAAGCCAGAAAAACAGGAAGCAGGACAGGCAGGCCCCTATTGTGGCAAGTGCTATGGTTGCTGTGGTTATCCCTGCGCCCCTAACTAAATAATTTATAATTGACTATTGTACAAAAATAAGCAATTGCATTCATTTTGTAATTTTGCCTACAGAACAGCGCCTCTTTATCAATACATGTTTTCTTGTTATTTAGAAGATTTAGTTAATTCCAGGTATCCTCTAGTGTAAACCCTCCGACTTGTATTTTAACATATCTTCGATGAAGTAGAAAACTTTTCAGCAATTGGAGTATTTCTGAGCTCTGCGTCCTAATTATAGACTAGGCCTAGCAGTGTTTAATTGCTTCATCGCAAACATGGCTCCAGGCCAGATTCCACAGGTGAGCTGCAGCAGCATGAATACAACAGCCACATCCATGTCTGCTGGAAACTTCCACTGCCACCTAAATCATTACCATTCCCTCACCGAGGCTCAGAGGCTGTGACAAACCGTTCCTACCGCCTGATCTGCTTAGAGGCCTAGTAAGCACAAATGACATAATAAGCATGCATATGTACAGGCTTTGCTGCTTACCTGTGCCTAGACATTTATTAGCAGCTTTTGCTACAGAAAAGGGGCTGTGAAGTGCCTGCTGCCAGCTGTCATTCAGCAGTGGTGAGGTTTCTTTTTATGCATTTTAGTGCTTGTGAAAGCACATTTAAAGCAGCAGTGACAGTCATACTATCCCAGGGAAAAAAAATCACATATAGGGCCTGATTCACAAAGCGGTGCAAACACTTTGCACGCCTGTGAAAAGCCCTTTATCACGCCTAAACTTAGCGTGATCTGAAGGAATTCGCGCAAACTCCCGCGCGCAAAGTTTTGCGCGCGTAGAGTGGTGCGCGCAGCGCGCAGCGCACCGTGCTTCGCGCGAAGTGCCCATTAAGCCCTATGGGACTTTGCGCGCGCGCGTACGTAGTTAGAGCACAAAGCGGTGATAACTTTGCTAGTGCAAAGGTTATCACGCCTAAAGTCTTTTAGGCGTGATAACTGAGTTATCACTGCTTTGTGAATCAGGCCCCTAGTATAAGTAGATAAATACTTGTTCTAAGTACATAACAAATGTATTGTACTGTGTACATCTTGATGTCAATAAACATTATATAGTAAATAAAGAGAAAACTGTTCCAAGCTGTAACGATCGGTGTCAGCACACAGAGAGAATCTGATTATTGGTGATCTGCAGTATCACCAAGAATACAGATATATACCTGATTATTGGTGATCTGCAGAATCACTGATAATACAAGTATAGCTAACCTCTGGACACCTGAAAACGTGTAAGTGTATTGGTGCAACAGTAATGAGTAGAATCAGACTCTACTGCAGTCAAAGGACTCCTAGAGGATGAGTCCCTGACTGGTTTGCAGAGAGGTCCCTCTGAGAGACAGGGGGTCCCAGCAGATGGACTGAACACCCAGGAGACACGTGACAGCCAGAAGGGTCGGCCAGATCGGGTCGGCAACACACAAGCAGATAAGGTACAGAGACAGAAGGCAGATTCGGTATCCAGGGACAGGCAGGGTTGGCAACAGGTAATCAGATTTGCGTAGGTACCAAATCAGAAAGCAGAAGGAGAGTCAGAACAGCAATAGGTCATAACATATATCAAACAAGGCCTAGTCTTGGGTGTGAGGTCCGTGGTCTCAACACCCTGGAACTAGTCTGAAGTATAATACAATGGTAACACAGTATCCCTAGTCTTGGGTGTGAGGTCCGTGGTCTCAACACCTGGAACTAGTCTGAAGTATAACACAATAGTAACACATTAATCTGGCTAAGTGTGGATTCCCAGGCCCTCCTGGTTCAACCACACTAAACGATCTGACTAAGGTCTGAGTGCTAACACATAAGTATTCGCAACGCCAGACAACCAGCAACTGACAGGCAAAGAGTATATGTAGCAAATCGCTTCTCAGCGCCACCCAGTTCCTTTCAGCCAATCCCCTGCCACGCTGGGATCAGCTGATCGTCCCGATCAGCTGACCCCTCTCCTATTGGCATACAGGGCCTGTCTTGCAGCGCGCGCGTGCGTAGCTCTCCATCTGTGTGCACTACTAGGTTCAGACAAACCAGACACATGCTGCTGCGGAGAAACCGCCGGTCTGAACGCGGAAACAGCCGCCTCACTGTCAGACCGCGCGGCGGTGTCTCCGCAATCCATTACAGTACCCCCCCCCCCCCGAGGAGTGGACTCCGGACACTTTCCACCAGGCTGCCCAGGATGTAAGTCCTGAAACTCCTTCTTTAATTCCTCCGCATGCATGCGACAATCTGGCACCCAAGATCTTTCCTCTATGCCATATCCCTTCCAGTGGACCAAGTATTGCACAGAATTCTGTACCAGACGAGAACCCAGGATCTTTTCAATCTCATACTCTTGTTGGTCATCTGCCTGTCTTTTCTGGGTTTGAAAAGCTTTCCCCACATTCCACTTAATTATTCCCCAAATCTCCTTCAGGGCCCTTTGCCAATCCTCCAGAGCTGGAAAGGGTGTAGATGCGACCGGCAAAGGAGCAAACTTGGGTGATCTTCCCGACACCACCTGAAAAGGGGAAAACCCAGAAGAGGAGCTTTTTAGGTTGTTGTGCGCAAATTCCACAAACGGCAAAAATTTGACCCAGTCGGATTGCGCATCTGCAACATAACACCTGAGGAACTGCTCCAGGGATTGGTTAACTCTCTCGGTTTGGCCGTTGGTCTGTGGGTGGTAGCCTGATGAAAATGCGAGATCCATGTCTAATTGATGGCAGAAGGCCCTCCAAAACTTTGAAACGAATTGGACTCCCCGATCTGACACTACATTCTCCGAAATGCCATGCAGCCGGAAAATGTGCTGGATGAAGAGATCAACCAATTCCTGGGCCGAGGGGAGTCCTTTCAGAGGGACAAAATAAGCCATCTTACTGAATCTGTCCACTACCACCCAAATTACCGACTTGCCCTCAGACCGAGGGAGCTCACCCACGAAATCCATGGAGATGTGGGTCCATGGTTCACTGCGTACTGGCAAGGATTGTAAAGTGCCAACGGGGGCCTGACGAGAGGGTTTACTCCTAGCACACACGGCACACTCTCTTACAAACTCCTTACAATCTGTTGCCAATGTAGGCCACCAGGCACATCTAGCCAGTAGATCCTGAGTTCTGGCCCCAGGATGACCAGCATTCTTGTGTGAATGAAACAGTTGTAGGAGTTGCAAACGGAAAGGCAGTGGCACAAACATGACCCCATCAGGCTTCCCCTCTGGGATATCTTGTTGGTAAGGACTCAAAGTGACTGTCCAATCCTTCCACGTCTCAGTGGCTGCCAGAACTACCTTCTGAAGTAGTATGGTCTCAGGGGCTGCAGGCTGCACTGTCTCAGGTTCAAAACGCCTGCCTGGATAAGGCATCGGCCTTGATGTTCTTACTACCAGGAGTATATGTAATTATAAATCTAAATCTTGCAAAGAACAGGGACCACCGGGCCTGGCGAGGGCTAAGTCTCTTAGCACCCTCTATATACTACAAATTCTTATGATCCGTGTAAACTGTGATAGTGTGTTCTGCACCCTCTAGCCAGTGTCACCATTCCTCAAAAGCTAACTTAATGGCTAAGAGTTCCTGGTTGCCTATGTTGTAGTTTTTCTCTGCGGGTGAAAATCTACGAGAAAAGTAGGCACATGGGTGGAGCTTGTCCTGCAAGCTTAATCTCTGAGACAATACAGCTCCCACCTCCACCTCTGAAGCATCAACTTCTACAATGAAGGGAAAGGTGACATCAACATGTCTCAGTATAGGTGCGGAACAGAACAGTTTCTTTAAGGTGGAAAAGGCCGCATGAGCCTCTGCTGACCAGTGATGAGTGTCAGCCCCTTTCTTGGTGAGACTGGTAAGGGGAGAGATGATGGTAGAGCAATAGAGATGAGCGTAATGACTTATTTACGATTTCGCGAAATTTCGCGTAATTAGTTTAATTACGATTATGGCCGTAAGTACATAATCGTAATGAAGGATTTCGCGAAATTCCGCGTAATTTTCGCATTACAGTGGGTATCGCGAAATTACGTTTACCTTGCATGCAACCGTTTGTAAGCGTAGTTACATAACGTAATTTCGCGATAGTTCATATTACTGTAAGCGTTAATTTTCGCGTCGTTTTCGCGTTACGGAATGCTATTTCGCATATAAAATTCGCCATGTAGTGATATTTCGCATCAAAATTCGCCATACAGACGAAAATGCCTTTGGCGAAAATTCGCGAGCAACCCTGCTAACAAGTAATTACAAAATTCGCGATATTACAAAGAAATGCGAAATTACGTTACGGTTTAACGCGAAATTACGTTATGGTTTAACGCGAAATTACTTTATGAACGAAACGTGAAATTACGCGTTGAAAATTACGCTTACGGTATTTTCAATTACGATTTTAATGGCAATTACGCTACCATAATTTCGCATCGTAATAGCAAATTTCGCATGCATAATTATAGTAACGCGAAATTTCGAAAATTTCGGCTCAACACTAAGAGTACACCTCAATGAACCTTCTGTAATAGTTGGCAATCCCCAGAAATCTCTGGAGTGCTTTCAGTCCGACAGGCTGAGGCCACTCCAGGACAACAGAAACCTTCCCTGGGTCAATTGAAAGACCAGAGGTGGAGATAATGTACCCCAAGAAGGCAACCGAGGTTACTTCGGAGAGGCATTTCTCCAGTTTGGCATAAAGCTGATTATGTCTTAGCTTTTCTAGCACAAACCTGACATGCCTGCGATGTTCCGTGAGATTGGACGAAAAGATCAGTATATCGTCCAAATAGACCAGGACAAACTTCCCCAACACTTCCCTGAACACCTCGTGAATTAACTCCTGGAAGACGGCCGGAGCATTACCCGACCCGAAGGGCATCACCAGGTACTCGTACGTACGGCGTGTTGAAGGCCGTCTTCCATTTGTCACCATCCCTAATACGCACCAGGTTGTATGCACCTCTTAGATCTAGCTTTGAGAAAATCTTGGCGTTGGTCACCTGTGTGAACAAATTGTCAATCAAGGGTAAAGGGTAGTGATTTTTCACTGTGATCTTATTTAGACCTCGATAATCGATGCAAGGACGGATGGTGAACGGGAGGGACAGATGAACCCTTTAGCCAAGTTTTCTCTGATGTATTCCTGCATAGCTAGTTTCTCTGGCCCAGACAGGTTATAGAGGTGACCCCTGGGTGGCATACAACCAGATCTCAAATCGATGGGACAATCGAAGGCACGGTGGTGGGGGTGTAGTTTATCTGCCGACTTGGGACAGAAAACGCCAGCAAATTCTGCATATTGTCTTGGCACACCTTCAACCTGAACGTTGGTATGACCCAGGGTTACCTTCGCCAAACAATAATGATAACAATGGGACAACCAGCTCGTTAGCTGACCTGAAACCCAGTCTATCTGAGGGGAGTGGAGTTGTAACCAGGGCATGCCAAGAATGATGGTAGAGGTTGCCATACACAAGACCAGAAATTGCAGATCTTCCCCATGCAGTACCCCAACGCTAAATCTCAGATTTGGAGTACGGGATAAGGGATGTCTACTCTGCAGAGGAGAGTCATCTACAGCAGTAACCAGAATTGGCTGATCCAATGGGAGCATGGGAATTCCCAATTTCTTTGCAAACTCGTAATCTATAAAATTAGCCGCTGAAGCAGAGTCAATGAAAGCTTTAGTGGTAGTAGTCTGACCCTCCCATGTGACAGAACAGGGAAGGAGCAGACGATTGTTATCTAGAGGTAAAGACTGCACGCCTAGGGTATTACCTCTGACTACACCTAGGCGGCAGCGTTTCCCGACTATTCTGCACTCTATGACCCTCCTCTGCACAGTATAAACAGAGCTGTTCTGTTTTTCTGCGATTCTTCTCCATCCGCGTCAACTTGGACTGACCAATTTGCATTGGTTCTGGCAGAGGTGAGGCGGGTGGAGAAGAGGCATAAGAGACATATCTGACCACGGGTTCTACCATGGGTTTGCTTTTGATACTGCAACCGGCGATCAACTCGTACTGCTAAAGAGATTGCCTCATCAATGGTTTTTGGTTCAGGGTGTCCCAACATCAATTCTGAAACTGCGTCTGACAGCCCTGATAAAAAACAATCTAGCAATGCAAAAGCCCCCACCTAGCTGACACTGACCACTTTCTGAATTCAGCTGCATAGACTTCTACTGGATCCTTGCCTTGACGCAAGGTCTTTAACTTCCGCTCAGCAGTAGAGGCAATGTCCGGATCATCATAAATTATGGCCATGGACTTAAAAAATTCCTCTACTGATGTTAGCGCCTCGTGCTCTGTCTGCAGGCTATATGCCCAGGTTTGAGCATCTCCTGAGAGTAGGATCTTAATAAATGTGAATCTCTGTGCCTATGTTCCTGACAGGTTAGGCCTCAGTTCAAAATATGACATTACACGATTCCTAAAATTCTGAAAGACAGATCTATGACCAGAAAAACTTTAAAGTCTGAAAACCACTGCATCTGCATTGCCATGTTCTTGCTCCTGCTTATGTCACCAGGAGCGTACTGCACAGGCACAGACCATACTGGGCCTGCACCATACAATCCTGGTGACGTCAGCGGAGGCGAGGACATGGCAATGCAGGCGCAGTGGTTTTCAGACTTCAAAGTCTGAAATTCCAGAAGTAAACCAGAGGCGGGGCCAGAGCATCAGTGTGTGGCTGCGCGGGCACAGGATGTCTGCGGGGGACCATTATAAACCCCGGGTAAGTTAACTAATTTTCCCCCGACCCCCTACAGCATTCCTTTAAAGGATACCCTTAAAGGATACCCGAAGTGACATGTGACATGATGAGATAGACATGGGTCTGTACAGTGCCTAGCACACAAATAACTATGCTGTGTTCCTTTTTTTCTTTCTCTGCCTGAAAGAGTTAAAAAGCAGGTATGCAAGTGACAGTTTCTGTCTTGGTCGACATCGGGTCGGACTATAGCGTATCCCTAACTGATACTGAATTACAGCCATAAAGCACTTTCCTGGCAGAAAGGGGCTTCTAAAACCAGGAAAGAGATAAAAAGATTCAATAGTTCATAGATTTTAGCTCTAATATTCTTCAATGAATGTGTCTTTGAGCAGAGACAATAAAACAGTAAAAACGTAAAAAGTAGATTTTTAAAATAAAATTGTGGGATATCTTAAAAAATCATTTTTAGGAGAAGGATGATAGATACAATTGTTTATCTCATCAGTATATTTTCACCTCATGTTTCCTTTACACAGCAAGACAAAATACTCTGTACAGCGCTGCGGAAGATGTTGGCGCTACATAAATACTTAATGATAATAATAATTGATATTATATTTATCTCATCATGTTATGTGTCACTTTGAGTACCCTTTAAATTCTGTAATATTTTCAGTCCCATCAAATTTAGGACAGTTGGAAAATGGGGGATGCTGTTAAATATATAAGTATTCCTTCAAAGTTGGTGTGAAACTCCTGCCACAGAGTCAGCCTTTCTTCCAGGTCACAGGCAGAGTAGAGGAATATAGGTCAAATCAAGAAACAGACAGTACAGAGGCATTTCCTCCATATCACGTTCTCCCCAGGATAATCACTGGTCATTTGTGATGAGGAAAAAATGTGCTGCAGGTCTTCTGTGTACTCTTACATGTAGATGTGGCTGAAAAAATAATTTGTCAAAGGCCTTGTGTCCAGTTCTGTCTTAAAGTGCACCTGTGATTTAGTAACAAGCTAAGCCCCTCCTCCAGTAGGAGAGTATTTTTCAGTGTTTTAAAGAGACACTGAAGCAAAAAAAACATATATATTATAATTAATTGGTTGTGTACTATGAATAATTACTAGAAGATTACCAGCAAAGAAAATATTCTCATATTTTTATTTTCAGGTATATAGTGTTTTTTCTAACATTGCATCATTCTATAATATGTGCAGATTACACAACACTCAGCATTCAAAATGATTCTTTCAGAGCAGTCTGTGAACTAATGACCTCTCCTCTGGCAGAGAAAAAGAAATGTGTTCACTAACAGTTGAGATAATAAAAGTCAGAAGACTACCCTCTCCAGACTTTGAAAGTCTTACAGCTTAATGGCTTTTTTTGCATAGAGATAACAACTGGAGTTTCTTAACTCTTCCTGTACTGGAAACAATTAGACTGATGTATCTGATCTTCAGCCTCATCTACACGTGTATATGAGGCGGCGATCCGACGGCTCGATTAGCCGCCGGATCGCCTCTTCCACATCCTCACCGCGTCCCCGCTCGCCGCTCGTGCGCCGGAATCAATACCGTCTCGATTCCCGCTCGTCCCCGCGCCGCTTATCTTCCGCTCGATTCCCTGCCATTGTCCCCTCGCGGGGAGCGAGCAGGGAATCGGTGGTGCGGAGATCCGTCCTGTCGGATCTTATCAATCGAGCCCCATTAGCGGCTCAATTGATATGGAACATCACGGCCGCATCTACGCGTGTAGATGTGGCTTTAATGTTTTATTTCTTAGCTGTACTACACATACAAATCATAATATCATGATTTTTTTTTTCGCTTCAGTGTCTCTTTAAGTGGTTGTCAACTGATACGACTATTATGTCAAAAAGTGAAGTATTATGAATCCTCTGGACAGGGCCGGGCCGAGGCATAGGCTGGAGAGGCTCCAGCCTCAGGGCGCAGTGTAGGAGGGGGCACACCATTCAGTCAGCTGTCATTCCTAATTGTGTATGAAGCAGAAAGAAATAAGAAAAGGGGATACATGGCAGTGACTGCAAGCCAGATAACTAGATATTAAGGTGTTGGGGAGGTTGTGGGCCCTGTGGCCCTCTTAGTCTAATAGCAATCAGTGTGTGACGGCTGGGATGGCAGGGATGGAGGGGTGCATTTTGGTGTCTCAGCCTTGGGTGCTGGATAGGGATGCTCAAATTCGGCTTCGGGAGATATCCGGATTTTTGCTATCCGGATATCTCCCAGTAATGCTGTGCGGGCTGGGCGGGGGGGTCAAGCTTACCTCTCTGACGTCTTCTTCGCTCGTCCCTCGGCGCCTCCCACGATGCGCTCCAAGCGGCGGTCACCTGATTACAAACACTTCCTCCTTCCGGGTTGAAGGAGGAAGTGTTTGTAATCACGTGACGCGCATGGAGCGCATCGTGGGAGGCGCCGAGGGACGAGCGAAGAAGACGTCAGAGAGGTAAGCTTGACCCCCCCGCCCAGCCCGCACAGCATTACTGGGAGATATCCGGATAGCAAAAATCCGGATATCTCCCAAAGCCGAATTTGAGCATCCCTGGTGCTGGAGGACCTTGTCCCTGCTCTGCCTCTGGATGAGGGTCAAAGAGGAGAGTGCTAAAGTTGGCCTAAAACACAACATTAAACAGACTCTGTACTTTAAAGCTCTCTGGGGGATACTTACCTCGGGAGGGGAAAACCTCAGGGTCCCAATGAGGCTTCCCCCTCCCCTGCAGCTTCAGGGAATCCAGCGCTGGCTCCCCGAATCCACCCCTGACAAGTTTGACAAGACTTGATACGTTTACCTCTCTGGGATTGTGCGCAGGCGCAGTAGTGTCTCTTCGGTCAGGCTAGGCGGAAATAGCCCGATTGTATCCACTCTACTGCGCAGGTGCAAAAGGACACGCGCCTGTGCAGTAGAGCGGATCGATCGGGTTCGGTTATATCTGCCTTAACTCAAATGAAGAGCGGCTAGTGCGCCTGAGCAGGAGGATGGGGGAGCCTCCATAGGATCCAGAGGCTTTCCTCTCCCGAGGTAAGTATCACCCAGAGAGATTTTTTTTATTACAGGTTTCTTTAAAAATATTAAAAAAAAGACTAAGATCATGGCTTCAAAACCCATTCCCTTCTGGCTTATAAAGGGGGAAGAAATGGAAGCAGTATCAGACTTTGGGCTTGATTCACTAAACTGTGATAACTCAAATATCTCACCTTATCAAAGTTATCACACCTTATCAAAGATATCACACCTTATCAAAGTTAACACGCCTTATCAGAGTAGCATAGCGAGCGCTACGAACCCGCAGGGGCTCAGGGCGAGTGCCATTGCCAATTAGCAGGCAGAAGTTCCTAGCGCTTGCTATGCTAGTCTGATAAGGCATGTTAACTTTGCTAAGGTGTGATAACTTTGATAAGGTGTGATAACTTTGATAAGGCGTGTTAACTTTGCTAAGGTGTGATATCTTTGATAAGGTGTGATATTTGAGATATCACGGTTTAGTGAATCAAGCCCTTTGTGTTTTTTTACCTCAAAGATTGGTGCAGGCAGAGAATGCAACAATGACATTTAAGGCCCATACACACAGGCTACAACTGTTACTGGAAACACATGGCGCACGCATGTTGCGGCTACAGGTCCTCCTGAGGCGCGTGCAAGGAACTGTTGCTAATCAGAGCTGTCGCCAGGCGATTGACTTGGCCAATTGCCGGCAACAGCTGTTGCAGGAACCGTCGCTAGTCTCAAGTCGGTGCGGTCTTGTGTATGCTAGTCTCTAGCAACTCTTGCGAGTCCGACAGTTCATTGAACCTGCGACAGAAGTTGCTGAGCAACAGTTTCCGCTATGTTGCAGACAGGTTGTTGCCACGTGTATACAATCGTCGCTTGTATACAACTGTCATTGCTGGAGACTTTCAACTGTTGCTTGTCTCCATGCAACTGCAGACATCCGTGCCTCGTGTGTATGTAGCTTTAGGCCCCTTTTACACTATTGTGTCACATTGTGGTACTCTCCCCCGCTGCTCCCAGCGATAGTCCTATATCATTTAGAAAGCTGGGAACTTGGCCATACTTTATTCCGGATACACAGTTTTATGATAATTTTCCCGTTCTCAGCACCAGAAATCTTTCTTTATCTATATGTTGCTGTATATTTGTGTGAAGCCCCGCCCTCCCAGTGCTTATTTTTGGCATAGGTGACTGGACACCATGGGGGTGTATGAACTAAACTGTGTTAAGCAGAACAACGTGCATAAACTCAGACAATGAGTAGAGCAGAGTGCAATACATTATATGTATTGCATTGCGCTATACTCATGGTGCGTAAGACTTTACGCACGTAATTCTGCTGAACGCAGTCTAGTGCAAACACCCCCATGTGTGGTTCTGTAGTCATCTTTTTGGCATGGCGCTGGAAGCACCATTCTTTTGAATGAAGAGCTCCTGGTATTATAACGATCAAGTGCTAGAAATTAAAAATGCATTTTTTTCAAAGTCCCATTTTGTTGGAGTGTGTATGAGACTGCCCACCACTGTACATCACAGTATATGGCTCACTTTATAGATCTACCACCATCTCTGCAGTGGGATGGCAAATGAAGTCAGATAGCGAGGAACAAAGGAGATTAACTGATTGTGACGTACTTGCTGCTGGATTGCTAAGGCCAGCATATGTACACTTTACATTATATGCATAAATACTGTTTCCTGAACATTTTATGTTTTTGCAAAGGCATGATTTAAAGATTTTTTCACATCATTTAAAAGCGTTGAGCCTAAAGAGGAACTGTGTCTAAGAACTGAACTGCTGATAACCCCTTTCCCACGAGAAATCTTTACCTTTTTCTTGAAAAGATTATTGGGTGGGTGGGGGAAGGGTGGGGGTCTGTAGGGCTGATATTGTGGTGAAACCCCTCCTACAGTGTTATGCCACCTAGGTCCTGACAGTTTCCTGATTGGGAACCTTGTTGCATTGTGGGAAATGACAGCTGCCATCTCCCTCTGTGCATACTGTATGTATATCTATAAGCCAAAAAAAAAAACTTTTAGCCTATCGCATTGTTAGTTGGCGTGGTTACAGATAATGGCAGTTTCTGCTATCTGTTTTTTTTCTTGTCTGCCAGTAGTAAAGATGATTACAGGCAGGCTGATTGTGGATAAAACAATATGAACAAATGACATGGCAAATATCAATCATTTCTTGGTCTTACTTCTATTTTTTAACTCCTCACTTTACAATGTATTGATTTATTTTTTTTTCACCTTTTTCACTGAAGTTCCTCTTTCAAGAGTGGCTCGGAAGTCTATAGTTCCTATCGAGGTTGCTACATAGTAGTACTTACTGTATGTGCTAAAATACAGATTCCGTATACTTGCCATTCAGTCATAGACATATTGCCCTTGTAATCACTGTTTTTACAAACACTAGTTTGCCAATACCCAAATGCCCGGAATAGTTTAGTTTTGAGTGTAGCTTTCTAATGCTGGACAGTAGCAGATACACTTCTAAAATAACACCAAACCGCACTGCACTGGTCCAACGTAGAGGAGCGTTTACCTTTTCTACCGTGGCAGCTGTTGCATAAAAATAAACATTTACCCTGATTGTTATTACAGGTCCTGACATTTACCATGATATTTTGGTACTGACATAGGTAGCTAGGAAATTCTCCATAAAGACCCACAGATTAAACTGATCTTTTCCTAATGACATGGAGGGCCTGCCAAACCCGGCTCTGACTCATTAGTGCATATGGTAGTGAGTTAAATGCGTAGAGCATGTCTTCTAGATCCTGCCAGACTCTGAGTAACCAGGTTTCCAATGTCAAAACTTATGATGGTAGTGAAACTGACTCCTCTAATTCACCAGAAGGCTCTCCTTTCTACGCTACACTTTGTCCATCGCAATATCAGTCAAGGTCTTGTGGAGCCAACGCTGTGACAAGGAAGCTGACCTCATCGGCTCTCCCGTGAATGACGGGGAACTCATTCTGCCTCTTGCTAGAACTGTAAAGAGCTACTAATGTGGTTTGCAAATGTCCATGTGACTATTAAACCAAGTTTTCCAGAAAGAACATCCTTCCTCCATATGTTTTCCCAATGACTTGGAAATAGTTTGTAGCATCCTTAATCTGTTTTCTGAAAAGAAAGTTATATGGAGCCCGTTATGCATGCTCTTTTCTGGCACCTGTTTACGTCCTTTTTTGGAAAAATAAAGCTGCACCCCAAATTTTCATTAGAATTGTGTATTACAAACAGGGGTGTAACTAGAACTCACTGGGCCTGAGAGCAAAATGTTGCAGGGCCCCCCACCCCAAACGGGATCAGTGAATAATGGCGCACAGCGACTATGCATAAAAATGGCGCCGCATTAAAAAGGTACGCTTATCGCTATTTATCGTTAGTACTGCATAATAATGGCGCACAGGGAAAAAAGAAGAAAAACGGCACACACTAACGTTATTCATCAATAGTGGCACACGCTAACGTTATTTATCAATAGCGCCCTACATAAGCCAAACTGCAGACGTTATTTAACTGCAAAATGGTGAATGGATTTAATGTAACATTGTCAAGGTTAGGGTTAGGCACCACTGGGGGGGTCTTAGGGTTAGGCACCATCAGGGGGGTCTTAGGGTTAGGCACCACCAAGGGGGTGGTTAGGGTTAGGTACAGGGAGGGTTCTTTGTGAGAGTAGGGTTAGGTATAGTTACAGTACAATATACACCCCCAGGGGGGTGGTTAGGGTTAGGCACCACCAGGGGGGTGGTTAGGGTTAGGCACCACCGGGGGGGTTTAGGGGTTAGGGATAGGTACAGAGAGGGTTCTGTGTGTTAACGCTAAATAACGATAAGGCTTTAACGCTAAATAACAATAAGCCTTTAACGTTAAATAGCGATAGGCGGCAAACGGATTAGCGGCAACACTGTGCACCATTATTCACAGGCGCCATTTTCAGATGGATGCGGGTCAGGAGCCAATGAAATTGCCCCCTGACCAGCTTACAGAATGAGCTTCAGTGACAGGAGAGCGGCGCGATTGGTGGTAGCGGCTAATCCACTCGGTGCGATGTCAGTTGGCCCCGTTTTTCCCTCAAAGTGGTTAAAGAGTAACTAGTGAAAATAACATAATGAATAAATTGCTTATTGTTTACAATATTCATTTATAGATTATTAGCCAGTATTTTTTCCATTGTAAGATATTTCACCTTCCTGATTTACATTCTGAAATGTATGACTGATGGTGACATCTTTAGTTCTGCCAGGCGGAATGTCCGTTACTCAGAGTTCTAGTATGCACAGAGGGAGATTCTGCTTGCTTGGCAGATGGAAAAAGCCGTTATTTCCCACAATGCAACACAGTTCACAGACAGCAAACTGTAAGGACCAAGGTCATGACATCACACTGTGGGAGGGGTTTCTCCACTATATCAGCCATACAGGCTCCCCCTGATTATCTATTTGAGAAATGGTAACGATTTCTTGTTGGAAAGGTACTGACTGGAATATGTTGGCACTTTATAAATACAATAAATAAATAAATAAATTAGGTTCAAACCTTGGTTTAAATTCCTCTTGAAGTATGATATTTATCAGATATTTATTAGGCCAAACAACCGACTGGGCACCAGCATAGCCATATGCGCAGTATATGGGGTGCCCATTTTAGTGAAGTGCCGCCAGTGCCCAAATGAACTGCTTTGCAGATGATGAAGTAAAGTACGATCCACCGCCCAACCTTGAACGTGACCAGAGACTACAGATGTTCATACTCAGCTCATCTAAGTAAGGAAATCATTTTATATGGAGACTGGAGAGGTTGGGAAGGGGGGATCATCAGAAGATACACCACAACAAAGGAATACAGCAGGACTGGCTGGAGAGGACGACTGATGGCTGTCCAGCCAAAACACCATCAATCAAACTTGAGTGATAGCCATCCACGCTGTCGGGAACTTTGTACTTAGTCTGCAGTCTATCTGACCATTTCAGAGTCGCTTTGGGGGTATCTTTTTTTCTCTCTTTCTTTCTTATACCCAGTAGTCCTCTCTAACTCAGATATAAGACAACAACAGAAGTAGCAGATGAGAATGTTTCTTGAGGATAAAAGCAGCACACTGTAGCTGTTTTGTACAAGCGTTCTGTGTCTATGGCATCTGCTATAGTCATTGGGTAGGAGCAGCTCTCAGAAATAGACCTTAAGCCCAGATATAAAGCGCTTTCCAGACCGTTTTCAGAAAATGACGCACCTTACTAGTTTCATAAATTTTATGGAAGCCCATTATACATTGATGACAGATTCTAGGAATAAGCAGAACCAGAAGCGGGACCTCGTGGTACTGCATGTATCACACCTGCATGCGGCCACTCGTGAGTGCTGAGAAGCGGCCCCTGCTTTACTAGGATGCTGAAAGTTGTGATTAAAAACATGCCAGCATAGCTATGCTTGTTAAGGAAAAACTCCGGGCTGAGAGGACACATCTATTTTCAGAGAAGTGGCCAATTGTAATTTCACTTATGATGCAATTTGTCTCCTTCTGCAGCTGATCCTTGCTTGGCCATATAGGAAGCAGAGCAAAGCCAGAAGCAATTTTTGAAACTCTCAGTCCCATGATGATCGGAAATGCTAAAATCCAGGTTTAGAAATATTGGTTGGGGTTAGGATTGGGGGTAACAGGGAGTATTGGACTCTAGGTCGAAATAGGGTGAAGGTTAGATTAGGACCGGATTTCTGGAAAGGTCACAAAGGCACGGGTCTTGGGTGGCTGCAGCCAAGGGACATCTGGACATGAAAGTGGGGTTACTATATATGAAAGAGGAATGTGAAAATGGGGTGTAACACATGAAAAAAGGAAACTGATGCTTAGGGGAGCTGTACATGTAAGAGAGGGGCTGCAAGCATGGATGATACACATGGAAGAGGGGGCTGCACATGGAATGGGGGGGGGGGGGGGTCACAACATACTTGGCCTAGGGGCATAAAAAGCATAAATCCAGCCTTGGGTTAAATTAGGGTTATCATTCAAATTTAACTGGCTGTAGAGAACATGCCTGAGCAACCAGTCTGTACAACGAGTGTTCCTAAACTTTCACCTAAAATGATCAAGCATGATCATTTTGAATGACAATTATCTTAGATGCACATATACCAGTATCTTTAGTCATAGTTGGAAGATTAGCATTAGAGATGGCCCGAACTGTTCGCCGGCGAACAGTATTCTGCAAACACCTGCTGTTCGCATTCGCGGCGAACAGCGAACATTTGATGAGTTCAATTCACCCATTATACATCATCATTGAGCTAAGCTTTGACTTCTTAGCTCACAGTCAGCAGACACATGGCAGCCAATCAGCTAGCAACCCTTCCTTGACCCCCCCCCCCACCCTCCTAACAAAATGCAGTAGCGGTGGCCATATTGGATTAATTTTCTGCTGGCTGCTGATTGTTAGTGAGAGCAGAGTCAGACTTGCTGCAGATAGGTAGGGAAAGCATTAGCTAGGCCTGTGTTCTTGTTCCTCACTTGCTGTTGCTGTGAAAGCACCCCAAACAGCCCTTTTGAGGGCTAGTACATCGGCCTCCTGTGTTTTTTTGTGTGTGCGACACTCCACAGCCCACTGACACCCAGAGCTGTGTGCACACTATTGCTGTTGCCTCATTAAGGTGCAGGCACAGAACCACTCTAGTGCATTATTATTTCACTGCATTCTGATAGTACTATTGCATTTCTCTGTGTGAGACACTCCACAGCCCACTGACACCCAGAGCTGTGCATAGTGTGATTTCTGCCCATTAGGGTTTAAAACTGGACTCCGTAATTCTTGGTGGTACTTTTGGCATGGATCTCTCTCCGGCATGCCCCTGTCCAGATGTAAGACTCCTTGAAAGGAGTCTTTGTAGGTTTTAAAATTCGCCTGCCTATTGAAGTCTATGGCGATTCGCCAGATCGGCCTGTTCGTGAACATTTTCGGAAGTTCATGTTCGCTGTTCACAAATGCCTAGTTTCATTAGGCATTTGTTGTTAGGAAAAAAATATGAGGTTGTAAGAAACTTACCTTCAGTATCCAGAAACACAACAAGCTCGTCCAAGAGTCGGTCTGAGCGCCCGGCTTCCTCTTCACGTTGTGGTTAAGTGTCCACCCAGCTGCATGGCATCCAGGCACACGCTCATGCACTAACAGGTTATCTGGACAGGTGCACGTAGCTGTGCATTTGCCTTACTCCCTCCAGTACTAGAAGCTGGAATGTAATAAATCCCATAGTGTCAGTGACCAATTGGTCACTGTGTTATTAGCAACCTACGGGCCTCTGGGACTTGTTGTCCAACCTGATTGGTCCCAGCCCTAATAAAAGGCTGTCCCTGTCAGTGTTTCCTTGCCAAGAGCAGAATCATCCATAAGGCAACTTAGGCAGGTGCCTGGGGCCTAGTGGGTGTCAAGGGCCACCTTTTGTAGCCATCTCCAGAAAGTCTTGACAGTCATCTTTTTCTCCATTGTCAACCTTTGGCCTAGTTCCTGGACTCTGGTTTTCAGACACACTATTAGTTATTTTGACCTTAGACGGGACAGGTTCTAGACTTTTTGCTGCCTAAGGCAAACTTGTGTGAATGTGCCCCCCCCCCCCCCTGCTTCCCCTCATTTGGAATGATCACAAAGCACCCGACAATTTGCGCCACCCGCTATAGCTGCAGTGTGACCAAAAAAAAACACCCTCAGTATAGGTAGGTCAGCTAGGTAGGTCATCCAGCTATAGGTGCCCCCTGTATAGGTCAGTCAGGTTTAGTTGTCCCCAGTATGGGTCAGCCACGTATAGTTGCCCCAGTGGCTGGATAGTGTACTGATTAAGGGCACCGCCTTTGACATGGGTGAACAGGGTTCGATTCCTGGCTAGGGTCAGTACCTATTCAGTAAGGAGTTCAAGGCAAGACTCTCTAACACGGCTGGGTGGCCTCTTGAGCGCGTCCCAGTGGCTGCAGCTCTTGAGCACTTTGAGTCCAACAGAAGAAAAGTGCTATACAAATGTTCGGATTATTATTAATATAGGTAGCCAGTATAGTTGCCCCTGTATCGGTTAGCCAGGTAAGTGCCCACAGTAGGTAGCCAGTATGCCCTCTATATAGGTAGCCAGGTAGGTGCCCCTAGTATAGGTAGCCAGTATATTTGCCCCCAGTATAGGTAGCCAGTATATTTGCCTCCAGTATAGGTAGCCAGTATAGTTGCCCCCAGAATAGGTAGACAGTATAGTTGTCCCAGTATAAGTAGCCAGGTAGGTGCCCCCAGAATAGGTATCCAGTATAGTTGCCCCCGGTATAGGTTAGCCAGGTAGGTGCCCCCAGTATAGGTAAGCAGCATAGCTGCCTCCAGTATAGGTAACCAGTATAGTTGCCCCCAGTATAGGTAGCCAGTATATTTTCCCAGTATTGGTTATCCAGTTAGGTAGCCTCAGTATAGGTTGCCAGTATAGTTGCATCCAGTATAGGTAGCCGGTATAGTTACTATGAGTATAGGTAAGCAGGTAGGTGCCCCCAGTATAGGTAGCCAGTATAGTTGCCTCCAGTAGAGATTAGCGAGGTAGTTGCCCCCAGTATAGGCAGCCAGTATAGTTGCCACCAGTAGAGATTAGCGAGGTAGTTGCCCCCAGTATAGGCAGCCAGTATAGTTGCCCCCAGTATAGATTAGCGAGGTAGTTGCTCCCAGTATAGGCAGCCTGTATAGTTGCCCCAGTATAGGTAGTCAGGTAGGTGCCCCCAGTAGGATAACCAGCCTATTCCCTATCCCTCCCCACGACCGCTGCTCGTTTTACCTTCTTGTTGGCCTCTTTCTCTATGACAGTCCCCGCCCCCCTCGCAAGCCGATACAAGACTTTAGATCAACGGCTACTCGGTATGCTGCGTGATGAAGGAACAGAAGAGCAGTTCCCCTGGTAACGGCGCATGTACAGGAAGTACTGCTGATCTGAGGTCTTGCATCGGCTATCGAGGGGCCAGGGACTGTCATAGAGGAGGTGGTCGATAAGAAAGGAAAATGAGCAGCGGCCATGGGGAGGGAGGCGGACAAGATGCCGCTCTAGTGTCTCTGACGCCTGACGCACATGATTCACCTGGCGTCATGGGCGGATTGCCCCTGACCTTGGAGGTTTTAAGTCTTGCATGTACAAGTTCTGGGGGCAACCACACTCCGGTAGATGCATTTGGTCTCCCATTTAAGTGGAGGCTGGACTATAGGAGACGAGTAAGGTGGAGATTGCGATGTAGAATCTGAATGGAAATCGCTTATTGCCTGGAATCCTTGCAAGGCGCTGAGTATCTGTCCCTGGGAATGGACTCCACTAATGCCAGCTTTCAATGAATAGCACACTGAGCCGCATGCACTCTGATGCTCAGAATGCTCCTGGCCGTGGGAGAGGGATCACGGTGTGCGAAGCTCGAGGATGCGCATGTGCAGTGGCGGGGACGACTGGCAGCAATAGGCCAGCTTTGTGGGGGGTCGCCTCTACTGGCTGGCGGGGATCAACAGGATGTTGTGGGCACAGGATGTGTCCAATGGGCTGCAAGAAGCCCCAGGTAAGTCAAAATCATTTTTTTACACTTAAATATGTCTTTAAAGAGGAGCTGTCAACCATACTATCTCAGAAACAAATCCACATATATCGGTAGATAAATACTTGCTCTACTTATGTAACATATGTATTGCACTGTCCAGGTTTAGATTTTAGTGATTTTTTTGTATAGTAAAAAAGAGAAAATCCTTCTTAGGATTCTCCATTTTAACTGTGTCTATCTTGAAGCCAATCCTGATGTAATTTCCTCCCTTTCTCTCCTTTGCCTGTTTGTGTATGCTTTGCCCGCCCTCCTCCCCATCTTCAGGCACTCTCACCCAGCTCTGCAATAGAAAGTGCATTGTCTTAGCATTATGGATGGTCGGAAATGTTGATTTCCGATCCTCCAATCCTGCAGAAATTCCGATTTCCGCCAAAGCCGATCACCGATTTCACGGATTTCCGAGTTGTTGTTTTTTTGGGTCATTTTTTGCATTCTCTGATTGGCCAAATACTTCCGGGTTGACTCTGCATTATCTGATTGGTCCAATACTTCCGAGTTCAGTGATTAGGCTAAAATTACCAAATTGCAGTAATGCAGTATTTGTGCAGAAATCCGATTTCCGATCGGTTTCTGATTTCCGAGTACTGTTTTTTTTCAAATTTTTTGCATTATCTGATTGGCCAAATACTTTCGAGTGTTTTTTGCATTCTCTGATTCGTCCATGGATTTCGAGTTCTGTGATTGGGCTAAAATTACCGAATTGCAGTAATGCAGTATTTCTGCAGAAATCCGATTTCCGAGTTCCGTTTTCTGAGTTCCAATCAGAAATTCAGATTTTTCAATTCCGCAAAATCCAAAAGAGCATCCCTACTTAGCATGAGAAATATTGGCCAATTACAGAGCAACAGAGGTGTGGGAGGGGAAAATAGGGGGGAAGAGGCTTCAGCCAATCAGGCTGTATTAGTTAAGTCTGAGAGGAATGTAAAGAAGCAAAAAAGACAACCCAGAATGCCCTGCAACTTCCTTTGTGCGGCAGATATACCGAATAAGAGTCAGGTAACCTGGGGAATGATCATTTGTCAACAAGAAAAGTAATAGTGATTTTACCTGTTGGATTGCCTGGTTAGCATCCGTATTACTTGTTTACCAAATAAAAATAATGAATTGATTTTTAATTTTTATGCCCGACAGTTTCACTTTAAGCTATTCTATACATGTGGTGTATTGAAACTGAGCCTGAAGTACATCTCAAATGATTAACGAGTAGAAAATGTACATGACAAATATCCATTCCTGATACATTACCCTCTTTTTAAATATCTGAGTTGTGATAAGCCTCTAAAGTTTTGATGCCTTTTCCAGTGAACGTTATCGAAAATCGCTTTACATTAATCAACTTGTAATGTACAATATAACGAGCGGCCTTTTAATCTAATTTTAGAGCATTAAGCTTTCACATAAAAAAGCGGGGAAGGGGGTGAAATTATCCACGTTGAAAGATCTCACTTCTGTTTTATTTCTTATACTTTTCTTTTTTATCCTAAAACGAAACATTTATATTTAATATTTAATAAATCACTTACGATACTGTATCTTATACAGCCGTAAGCTAAAGCAACAATCCCCCAAAGCCTCTGTATCTGGTCTAATTGTGTTAGAATAACACGCCAAATGGAATTCTGTGGAGTGTTGACCTCGGCCTATTTGTTTTGGCAGGCAGTGCCGGTTACAAGCAGTCAGATTTTACATGAACTAGCTGTAAAAATGCTTAGAGGAGGCAGAAAGATCCACGCAATGGGGACGGGGGAAAGACAAGGCCTTATTTTAGGTGTTTATGCTGATACTGAACTTTAACTTCCTTTGAATAAGTTAAGAGAAGGCCCAGTGAAGCCGTACTTCTGCCCCTTGCTGCAGAATAAACAAACGGTAAGCGAAGGCCTCAGTGCTTCGCATCTCCGACAGAGATGGCCTGATTGCTGAAACCATTAACACAGCAGCCCTGGCAACGCGCATCTCCTGGGCCTCCAGGCCACCATAAAACAGGAGCTCTTTTTTTCCATGTGAAGAAAAGGACAGTGTATCTCTGACAGAAACACTTTACCACATGTTCCTTTCCTGGTGAAAACAGAAGAGCTAACATCAGGCCACGCTAATTAATGAAACAGTACCCACCCACCCCAGCACTGTCCCACTCCCAGGTGCAGGAAGTACACGCACTGCACCTGCCATTTGTATTAAACAGACCAAACTAATATCACAGCAGCCCAATATTAAGGAGGAACTCTAGTTAAATAGATAATTATATATTTTGTTACACTGAGCACTCTTGGATGGCAATTTTTTCCCCTCTTTGGGGCTTCTTCATGTAACAAAGTAAATGATGAAATCAATCAGGAAAGTCCTCTGTGACCACAATTCTTCTTACTGGAGGCAGGGGCATAACTAGATTTGAAGCAGGAAAAAAGGGCACACGAGCCCTTATGAAAAGAACATTGCCGCCATAGGCGCCTATGATAAAAGCTGCATTTAGCAGCATTACATTGAAATTTGGGATCATGGTAGAGGGCGCCTCAGGGCGCCTAATTTTACCTTTTTGCCGCAAACCGTGACTTCTGCAAAGCCGCAATATGCAGCTATGAAGTTAAAATTGGTTGCCCGGAGGAGCCTGATTAGCTGAAAGAGGGGCCATTGTGTTGCAGAAAGGCTTGTGGGTAAAAAAAAATGGCTTGCAGATAACTACATTGCGGCATTGCACAGCGGGAGCAGATGCCGCACTGTAGTTAATTGAAAGCCATTTTTTTATTCACAAGCCTGTCCACAACAAACCTTTCTTGCCACCAATTTTACCTCCATAGCCGCATACCTCTGCTTTGCGAAATGGGGGGGGGGGGTGTTCTAAGGGTGAGGCACTACCATGGGGGCTCTAAGGGATAGGCACCACCGGGGGGGGGGGGGGTTAGGGTTATGCACCACCACGGAAGGTTTCTGTGTGAGAGTAGCGTTAGGCTTAGCCATAGTAAAATATCTGTAAATAATACTTATATTCTACTATGGAAATTCACTAGTACAATATCGCTAACCTTAGCCATATTTTACTAGTGGCCATTCCCCGCACCTTTTTTTCCCAGGTGCCTTTATTTCATGTATGCATCTAGAATGTATTAAGGCCTCCCTGCAAAATGATAACATGCTGACTGGATGCCTGCACCGCCCCTGCTACCATGTAATTGTATTATTACGTGAAACTGAGGATCTCCTTCTAGTGTAGAGGATACTAGCTCATGACCCAGCGTTGCTTGGTTATGTATGTGGCTGGTGTCAGCTCCACCCACTTTTTCTAACAGAAACACACAAACACTCAATGACCAAGTTTGTGAGCTTTGGCATCAATAATTTGTATATTCCCATTGAAATTAAATAAATCAAATTAACGGGTTGTGACTCTGCCCCTCTCCAGCGTTTGGACCCTAGTCACCCAATGACTAACTATAGCAGGTTTGAGGCATCTGCTATCAACAGTGTAATAATGGCAGCAATTTAAATATTCCCCTTGAAAATCAGCAGGTGAATTTTGATTAGCTATAATAGGCTCCACCCACTTCCCTAAATATTAATCTCAGTCACCCAGTGACCATCTGGGCAAAGTTTGAGAACACTTGCCATTAACAGTGTAAAAAGGCCTGCAGTTTATATTTTCCCATTGAAATTTGTTTTGGGCTCTATTTTTTGTAACTTGTACAAACAGTCACTCAATGACCAAGTATGTGAGCTTTCGGGTCCTTGGCATCAATAAAAACAAATCTAATTGGCTGTTTGTGGCTCCGCTCCTTTTTTAAATTTGAACCTCAGTGACCCAATGACCAACTGTACCAGGCTTGAGGCTTGTGCCATTAACAGTGCAAGAATGGCAGCAATTTTGATATTCCTCTTGAAAATCAACAGGTGAATATTGATTGGCTTTTTAAGGCTCCACCCACTTTTCTGAATATTAATCCAATTCACCCAGTAACAAACTGTGCAAAGCTTGCAAACCCTGCCATTAAGAGTGAAGAAGGTGATGTAGTTTATATTTTCGCAGGGAAATCTGTTTTTGACTCCACCCGATTTTTTGAGCTTTCGAGTTCCTGGCATCAAAATTGTGTGAATGGAAGCAGTTTATCCAGCAAAGAAATCTGATTGGCTGTTTGTCACTCCTTCCCTTTAGTGAATTTGAGCCCCAGTCACTTAGTGACTGACTATAGCAGGTTTGAGCCTCTGCCATCAACAGTGTAAGAATGGCAGCAGTTTTAATATTACACTTGAAAATTAATAGGTGAATTTTGATTGTTGTGTAGGCTCCACCCAATTTTCTGAATATTAATCCCAGTCACCCAGTGACCAACTGTGTCAAGTTTGAGAACCCTGCCATTAACAGTGTAAGATGCGCGCAGCATCTGCGTGCAAGTACTCTGCGCTGGGATTGGTTGGTCCGTGTGTCAGTCCAACCCACCCACATTACCCACACGTCGTCAGGGTAACCTGTACACAATGTGACAGCTTGCCGGAGCGCAACCGCAGTAACCGCCAAACCGCAGTGCGCTGAAACGATCTGGAGCAAAAATCAGTGCCTGTTGCCATGGCGCCCAGCATGCAGCGATGCCGTTGCTGAGGTCATGTACTACGTGCGCCAGCTCCACAACGTGAAGGCATGGCTGTGCGCAAACAACCGGACGGTGCTCCCCTGCTAAAAGGCAGCAGGGAAAGCACACAGTAATGTAAAAAAAATACACACGCTGACCACAAAACTGTATCGCGTGCACAAAAAGGATTATACACCACAAATCACTGGATGCTCACTGCTGGGACTCACCCCTGCAGCATGCAAACCGGATTGCATAAAGAGGGAACAATAAAGACATGTGACCTAAAACTGTAGAGGGCATATGAGCCTGCATAGAGCACACCTAGGTGGGGGTGGGGAAGAAAAGGGATACTACTTACATACCACCAGAAGAATAGAGATATAGGGCTTGATTCACAAAAGAGTGCTAACTGTTAGTACGGCCGTTCTCGCGCGAACTTTCGCATTGCGAATTTCCGCGCGAAACGATAAAGTTTTCGTGCGCAAACGCGAATTGTACCGCGAAATCGATAAAGTTTTTGCGTTGCGCCCAAAAACGGTATTGTTTCGCGTGAAAATTCGCGATCGCGCAATGCGAAAATTCGCGCGAAAACGGGCCTTGCTAACAGCACTCTTTTGTGAATCAAGCCCATAGTGTGACACCGTGGAAACAGGTAGAACAGGATACCCAAATTACCCCTTTAGGAAATAAAGATCGGAGGAAGCCCTGCAAATACAAAATAGAAAAAGTGAATACATATATACATATTATGTACAAAGCAAGTCATTGTTACACATCAGCATACGTTGCAACACTTTGTCTATCAGATAAGAAACAGGTTAGACCATTATGACTCAGGACATGGTGCTGTGAGAGAAAAAGACGGAGGAGAGGGGTCGACTGGTGGTATATAAAAGTGGAAGCGGCCGCCAGCTAAGCTAACGTGAGCGCTGGCTAGTGTTGGGCGAACACCTGGATGTTCGGGTTCGGGAAAGTTCGCCGAACATGGCCGCAATGTTCGGCATGTTCGGGCCGAACCCCGAACTCCCCGAACATCCCGCTTGTAGGGGCCCTATGGGGTCGCAGGCATAAGGGGGGAGCATGCCCCGATCGCGGGGGGGTCTGAAATTCCCCCCACCCCCTCCGCTAGCGCTCCCCCCTCTGCCCGCTTCCCCATACAAAAGTTGCAAGAAGTACCTGTGTCCGGGTGGTAGTGGGTGGCTGTCTGGCTGGCAGTGGGCGGCACTATGCAGTGACTAAATGAGGAGGAGGAGTCCGGAGAGTGACGCGTTGAGGGAGGCCGGGCAGCGGGCGGTTCAGCAGTAGTACTGCTGAACCGCCCGCTGCCCGGCCTCCCTCAACGCGTCACTCTCCGGACTCCTCCTCCTCATTTAGTCACTGCATAGTGCCGCCCACTGCCAGCCAGACAGCCACCCACTACCACCCGGACACAGGTACTTCTTGCAACTTTTGTATGGGGAAGCGGGCAGAGGGGGGAGCGCTAGCGGAGGGGGTGGGGGGAATTTCCGACCCCCCCCGCGATCGGGGCATGCTCCCCCCTTATGCCTGCGACCCCATAGGGGGGCCGTATTCGGCCGAACAGGGCCCTGTTCGGTCGAACAGGGGCCCTGTTCGGCTAGTAATTTGGCAGTTCGGGCGAACGCGAACAGTTTGGCCGAACACCACCAGGTGTTCGGCCGAACTCGAACATCACCCGAACAGGGTGATGTTCTGCAGAACCCGAACAGTGGCGAACACTGTTCGCCCAACACTAGCGCTGGCCACGGGGGGAGGGGGGAGCGAGAGGCTGCGGACCAGCAGAAAATAGCCCACGGACCGCCAGTGGGCCGCGGACTGGGGGTTGGGGACCCCCGATCTAGCGCTATGATTTTTAGGATCTAATTGCACCACTTTGAAACCCTAAAATCTGGAAGCAATCAAACTGCCAGGGAGGTTAAAAAGCCACGCCTACCTAATCCTGCTTGCAATTCAATGTCCTTACCCCAGTCTAGATTTTAGGTTTTTTTTGCAGGAGGAGCCAGTTATTTTCAACCTGAACTCAACCTTGCACCGGACAGAAGGAAAACATAGAGAAATGCACCCTGTATGTATTTAGAGAGTTTAACCTGTCTGAATTACCCTCATCTGTGACTAATCACCACTGTAATTTGATCTCTCAGCTGTGTCAGCTGGCTGCCTCGGCAGAGCAGCTCATTCGTAAACACAGGATGTTAACCCTATATCTGTTTCCATGAAAGCAGGAAGCAGACACACTCCAGATTTATTGGATTTGTATCAGCTGTAACAAAGAAATGTTTTCCTTTAAAGGTTATCGTGCTGTTGCTTATTTTTTAGAGCAGAGAGGACGTTGTGAGTTCAGGTGCGCTTTAAACCATTATGATTTGGAATGTGAAAAGAGACCTAATTACCCTAAGGAAACCCATACAAATATGGCAAGAACATACACGCAGCTAATACCTTGACCAGGAAATTAATCTAGGAATCAAGGTTTAACTTCTTGCCGGCCGCTCCACGCCAAACAGCGTCAACGCGGCGGCAGCCCCAGAACCACACCACGCCGATTTGCGTGAATGGCCTTCTATGGGGCTAGCAGGAGAGCTAGCAGGAGAGCGCGCGCCAATGTTTTCGCATCTCCGCTTGGAAGGCGGAGCTCCGCCTCGCCGTTCGGAAACTGTTAGACAGTGAAACCGATCTAAGGCAGCGCTGTACTGGACAGCCATGTGACATAGCTGTCCCTCTGGGTGACACAGAAGCGATCGGCGGTAATAGGCTGACAGGGGAGGGAGGGTGGGGAAAAAAATAGGCATTTTTATTTTTTAAAAAAGATATTTATTAAAAAAAATTAAATAAACATTGGGGAAGCGATCAGACTCCACCCCTGTTGGTGGGGATAAAAAAAAGGGGGGGGGGAATCACTTGTGTGCTGAGTTGTGTGGCCCCGCAGCGAGGCCTTGAAGCTGCAGTGGCCCAATTTATGAAAAATGGCCTGGTCTTTAGCGGGGTTTAACACCGCGGTCCTCAAGTGGTGAAAAAGGTAAGATCGCAAGCCCCTTAGCCAAATAATCCTTTATGATATCAGTTTGAAAACTTGCAAGCTTTAAAAAAAATAATACTAATAATAAAATAAATAAAACTACCCCAAAAACTCCTGTTTTTGCTCCTTTAAATCACTGTGCTGTACATACGTAGCCCGCCAGGCACACCTAAGTGGCACACGCGTAGCATAATCTATTAACCACAGATTTGCAACGCTTTAATAAGGTACAGTATATGTAAAAGTAGCAATTTTTTATTGCCCGGCATTTCATTTTCAAACAAATGGCCAAAAAACGAGATTGCCAACGCTTTCCTGAAAGCTGACACAATACACCCATTCCCAGATGTTCAGCGCATTATGGGGTCATGCAGTGTACGACTCCGTGGTTGGGGTAAAGTAGCCTTGGCATTTCCTCACTGCCGCTCCATTACCTGAAGCAATTATTTTTTATTGGTTACTCTCTCTGATATTGTCACTCACACTGAGAATGTTTAGAAAGCCAGCCAATAAAAGATACCTGTAAATGGCATTGAGCTAAACAGTGTAGTCGAATTCCAGGAATTTATTTTTTCTTATAAATATGCCAGTGCCAACCCCCACGCCCTGCAAACTAAAGAAAGGACAGAAGCTTGTCTTCAAAATCAAAAAAAAATCAGTAAATACTTTTTTTTATACCTCTGTGTAATCTACAGTCATGCATTCACAACTCTTCTGCTGCTTATGCCCTGAACCACCATGCAAGGTCAATGCATCCTGGGTGCCCAGAGAGCCCCCTACCCATTCACCAGCCAGTAGCACTTTATAAATGAACCCTTTCCACTCGAAAAACCTGATACGCTCGTATGTCCCGCTATGCGAGACATCCCTGCAGCGCCGGTGTGCAAACCGCCGATCACTGTGCGCCGGTTTGTGGGCATGTACTACATGCCCATACTGTCAGTGCCCCCCAGCCCCATACCGGAAATCCGCGATCCCGGCCGGCAGGAAGTTACATGTAAACTTCTGTTTCTTTGCTTTTTTTTTTTTTTTTTTTAAATGGTTCCTGAGTTGAATCTGCAGATTTCTTTCTGCAGATTCCTTGCAGATTAAATTGCAGATTTTTTGCAGATTGCCTGCAAAGTTGCACACAGAATGAATGGGATCCTATGGAATGGACTGGAGGAGGGTGTAAATAGTAGCCAGTATTTTATTGCTAATCTGCCCGATTGAAATACCAAAGATTGCATTGTGTGTAGGGACAGTAATGGGTGGCGGGCATAAAACCACCTATTATTGCGAAACTTGCTCACGCAGGCCCGGATTACACCCAGGAAACTGTTTTTCAATTTACCATACCTTGGCTGTCTCCTCTGCTACAAGCCAATAGAAGATGCCAAACTGTCCAAATAAGTTATCAAATTAAACGTTATAATGTGTTCTTTGAAACAAAATATACCATGTTATGGTGTTACGTTCCATGTTAAAATGAGAGAGAGAGTAAGAGGGAGAGCGCATTTCTTTAAAAAAAAACTCCGAGCAGAAACGACTTTCTTTAGGAAAGAACTCCGATTAAGTGAATAATATTCATTTGAGCACTGGGTGATGACAATAGCTTTCTAAATAGCAGGCGTCCACACATTTGTTGCACTTCAATAGCAGGCAGCCCTTGGCTCCCACTTTTGCAGTCACTCAAATTTGTCTCGTGGGTCTATGCATGGGGAGGGTGGGGGGGAGGGGTTCAGAAAGGGGGAGGAGGTTAATGTTAGAGGGATTAAGGTTAGTTGCACACTGGAGGGGGATATGATTAGGCATCCACAGGTGGTGAAGGCTGGTTGCCCACCAGGGGGGGTTAAGGTTAGTTACCACATGGGGGGGTTAAGGTTAGGCACCACGGGGGGTAAAGGTTAGGCACCACGAAGGGGGCAGTTAAGGTTAGGCACCACCAGGGGGGGGGGTTAAGGTTAGGCACCACCGAGGGGTTCTGAGTGAGAGTAGAGGTTAGGCCATAGTGAAATATCAGCAAATATAAGCAATATTTCACTTTATCAATTAAGTAGTAGAATATCTGTAAATGTACCGATTTTCTACTACCGGTATTTCCTGTGCCTTTTTAACGGAGTTTCTTTGCTTGCTTATGCCACGCCCAAGTTAGCATACAGCATTTTTAAATGTATGCTAAATAATCTCTAAGGCTCACTTTGCAATGTCTATGTGTAAACAGGTTATATCTACTAAACAGAGGTGGAAATATAGTGGGAACAGTACCAGCAACTGCAGGAAGCCCAGGCCAGTGTCTGTGTGTGCGAGGGAGCAACTACGTACCTACTTACTCAGGCCTAATTGTGGGTACAGTTGTTATGAAAGAGGAATCCTGATGAACATGCTTGTTATTGTTAGAATCAGCCTTGCTGGCCATGTTTCCCTGGACATTTGACTGGTTTCTTATGCAGGTTGCATAATGCAGTCCAGGGAAAAGAGGCCTTTTTTGTCAGCTTGCTGCTGTGGACTGATTTGCATCCACTTGTCATGCAAATTGCTTGTCTGCTTCCTTGGAAGGTTTTCAGTATATATGTCACTTCCTCCCAGAGTTCCTTGCTCATCATAAGTTCTGTTTGATACACTCACCTTAAGCCTCAGCCTGTTTGGATTGTATTGTCTATATTCCAGTGTAGTTTATTCTTGAAGAGTGCTCCTTGCACTCCTATTAGTGCAGTCAGGTTTGTATATATTTATACTGCCTATTTTGTCTTGTCCGTGCGATTGTACTGTCGCCAGCGGTGGCTGACAGTGAATCGTTCTGTCCTCTTCTTAGATCACATTCTCCCTAGCGTTAGAGGCGGTGGATCTCCCTTGTCTGATTCTTGGAGTATAACCTTAGCTGCAGTTGCTACTGGTTACTCCTTCAGTCTGTCTTGTCTGGAACAAACGCTTGCTGTTGTTTGGTGTGAGGCAACCGATTAGCAAGCGTTCCCCTCTTGTCTGTATCTTGGAGTATAACCTTAGCTGCGGTTGCTACGGGTTACTCCGTCTGTCTGTTTTGTCTGGAACAAATGCATGTTGTTGTCTGGTGTGAGGCAACCAATTAGCAAGCGTTTCTCTCTTGTCTGTATCTTGGAGTATAACCTTAGCTGTGGTTGCTACTGATTACTCTTTCTATTTGTTTTGTCTGAAACGAACGCTTGCTGTTGTCTGGTGTGATTAGCAAGTGTTCCCGCTATCTGTTCGTCTTTGTTCTCCATGTTAGTCAGGGTTGGTACGCTTTGTCACTGTTGCGCTTAATGTGCGGTGACCGTGTCATTAACGCGCTTGTCACTGTTGCGCATAATGTGCGGTGACCGCGTTTAGCTACTTCATTTGTTATTTTCCTTGGCCTTTACATTGTACCTATTGCTGTATCTTCCTTTATTCTCTGTCTTTACTCAGTCTTGTATCTCTGATAGCAATCGCCTCTTGTGCGATTGGTCTTCATCCTCTGGTCTGTTTCATATGTCTATCATCGCCGGGGGGGCGACTAGACTGGTAGACATTCATAGTCTGTTTCTGTTCCTGTCCTCTACTATCTTGTTATCTTGTTTCTGTTTTCTCTGTTCTGTTTCAAGTCGTGCAATTCCAATCTGACATCTGTGGTTGTACAGAGAACCTGCTTCTCTGTACTCCACAGCTTCACCTGCTGGTTGGAATTTCCCTCTGCATATGTATTTGCACATACTGGGTACACTTCTTCCGTGATTGTGGGGATTCCCATCTGCTTCAGCGCACCTGGAGTGTGCTGTCGGTGGAAATCGACCGCAGATCATTACAGTTATATGACCCTAGGCAGATGGGTCACCAAAGATGGAGGAGGAAAGTGGTGTGAAGATTGGGGGCCACTTGAAGGCTGCATGATTTGCAGCTACACCCCTGCAACATAGAAAGACAATTGTCCAAGGGGTTCCATTAAAAATACCACCACGTAATCCTACACTCTAAAAAACACCAGTTGAGCCACACAAAAAAAACCTTAAAAAAACATGGACCACAAGGGGGAAAATCTTTTCTAGTTGTATAAAATTTGGTGGATCCAAATATTTAACTATAATTATTTCTGAATTCGAAAGGCACATGTATCAGCCTGGGGTGATTAACTAAACCTTGGTCAAAGAGCATGTTACCTTAATTTTTCTATTTGTTAAAATAATTATGTCTATAAAAATGTATTAAATAAATGATCTATTAAAAAAAAAAAAAAAGATACAAAAAATGGATCGACGTTCTAAAATGTATATTTGGAAATGTAGGTAATGTTCTATAATTTGGTTTTGGTTTTGTTTTTTAGGAAAACATGAAATCCCTCTTGGAGAGCAATGCAAATGTTTTCAAATTACATTGGCGAACCATCCATAGCATAACTTTATATTACACTTTTTATTTGTCCAGCTTCATCATTACCATAGATTTTTTTGTAGTGACCCTAATATGAACAAAGTTTCACTTAACTACCATTTATATATTTATGCATGATGATCATATCCCCTCTCAAAGGTTTAATTCAACTAGCCTCTCCTCGTAAACAAGTTCCTCCTTACTTTTCATTAACATACTGTCTCTTCTTCGCTCTATTTCCAGTTTCAGAATATCCCTTTTGGACACAGTTACCCAAAAAACTGAACTGCGTAATACATGACTGAAATGAATAATAGCTACCTTATTTTCATTTTTCTTGTGACATTCACGAACATTGCTCCAAACCCCAATTCATTTAGATAAAATTTAAAATAAATTTCCTGTGACACTTACTGTATTTTGAGATGGGTATTATTATTTTTTTATTGCCGAATATGGAAGGTTTGGGAATTGTCGTAGAAATATGAAAACCATGTCTTGTTCTGTTGAGCTAGCACTGGCGTCCTACCAATGGCTTGCAGATTCAACGGAGCATACCCTTATTCCAAATGTGAGGTCATTCCTCATCCCAGCTCAATGGGTTTTGAGTTAAAAAATGACTTCGAAGTATATGAACGTTAATAAATGTTGTGCTAAACTACTTTACAGCCGCCCGAGAAGTCCAAGTTCAAACTAAACAATGCATAAAAGGCAACACAAATAAAAAGTTAATAGAAAAGAGAACATTGGCAGAACTTTAGATGGACCTCATTTTATTAGGTTAAAGCTTTTACAACGCACACCATCTCAAGTAAACACAATGTACCAAATCTACGGGATAATGAGATTTCTCTAAATAGGCATTTTTAAAGGATTTTTTTTAATCTTCTTTACATTTTACATAATGTAGGGCAATACAATACTTTCCCTCTTGGTGGCCTCAAAGTAGCATAACAAAACCATCGAGAAAAAATTATTTCTTTATTTTTTTTTAAGCATAAATGGAAAGGCCATCTCAAAAATACTTTTTTTTGCAATTAATAAAACTCTCAAGAGCCAAATGTTTAACACATGGATAAATAAAACAGTAAGTGGTGCAACTGGTTTATTGCTTTTAAGTAAATCTGTTCATGAGGTAGTTGCAGAGCTTTAAATCGTAGATATAGGTATCAAATGAAGGTCAGCCTTAGGAAAGGTGAAGGTTTGTGTAGTGTTAGGGTGCCCATACATACTCAATATTGTGGCCCGATAGACCTTCCGATTTGGTTATTTTATTGAATTGGAAGAGATTTTATTGAATTGAAAGTGTATAAGTGTGGTGTGTTTCCAGGCACCTTCTCCCCATGCGTAGTGCTAAAGGTGCACCTATTTGCTGGCTTGACTCCTGGCCTTCTCTGGTGCCCACCCTAACCACAAGCATCTGTTCCACATGATACTTGCATGATGTGTTGTCACCACACCAACTGTGTCACATGGTACATGGTACAGACACTCGCGGTGATGCCTAACACTGGAGGAGGCCAGGAGTCATGCTGGTGGAGAGGTGAGACAATTACTGTAGCATAGGGGGCACTTATGCACTTGGGGGTTGGACCAACAGGTGGCGATGACAGGACCATTTCAAATAGAGTTAATGCTGAAATTTTTGTGAAAGAACTGTGCAGTGTGTAAGCGGGCAATAGAACAGTCCCTAATCATATCTGATCAGAGAGAGATCTAATAGTCGATCTGGCCAAACACTTAGTGATGTATGGTCACCATTAGAGTCTGGTGGTTTTTCTATTCTATGTTCTATTCCTATCTTTTAGGGTCATGCTAAGCTATTACTCTGTAACACTCAATTGCCCAAGTCATTCCCCATAGAGCTGTATTAATCCATGCCTTACACTGATGAGCCCCAACCTCTACAAATCTGTTGTGTATTTATGTTGGATTTATATTGCTTTTTCAAAACTCTATAGACTTAGGCCACTTTCCCATCAGGACGTTGTGTTTGATGCGACGTTAAGGTGGCACAGTATGCCCCTAACGCAATGCATTGTTCACTATAACTTGGACGTTATAGTGCATTCTTTAGCCCTGCATTTGGTGCACCATTTTCATCGCACAGTCATGGAACGAAAACGGTGCATGCGTTACATAGAAAAAAAATACATTACTGAGCATGTGCAACACAACTAACGCTACACATTCATTGCTAAACGCACAGCATGCAGCACTTTTTAATAACGCCTCACGTTACACACAAACGTAACGTGTGACCTGTGAATGTTGCACAGACTTAGTATTGCTGTGCGTTAGTCTGCGTTACAAAATTTTCAAAAGTGCGACTTTAACGTCGCACTGTGAAAGAGGCCTAAAAGCACACTGTGCTCTTTTTTAAAAATGTATTTAGTTAGGTAAAATATTTATGAAAAAAAAACCCTCCTCGCAACTTCAAATATTACAGCATTTTATTGTATTAACACTCTCACCTTGTATTCCTCTAGCTTGGTTGGTAAGGCAAGCTGGAGCCAGTGAATTTAACATGGGGGAGGGGGGAAAACCTTGCATGTGTGTGGTAAAGAACACCCCTGTCTCTTTGCCAGGGGTGTTGTTAGGATCTTGGAACACCCAAGGCATCACTGAGCACCAGGAAGGAATTCAAGGACCACAATCAAAAAGAACCATTACAAAAAATTGTAACATTTAAAATACATGTGTACACTAGGAATGAGCAATCAAATTTTGCTGAATTCCATATTTTGAGTTTTGCTTCAGAATTCGACATTCTGAATCAGAATTCGGAATTTGCAATGGCGGAATTTGAAATTCCACTGAATATCACCATTTACATTAAAGTCAATACCCCTGACTTTAGAGGTTAATTGCAAAACTCCCATACAGACTATCATCACTAAATTAGCTAGGTACAGTGGCTTGCAAAAGTATTCGGCCCCCTTGAAGTTTTCCACATTTTGTCACATTACTGCCACAAACATGAATCAATTTTATTGGAATTCCACGTGAAAGACCAATACAAAGTGGTGTACATGTGAGAAGTGGAAAAATTCATACGTGTTTCCAAACATTTTTTACAAATAAATAACTGCAAAGTGGGGTGTGCGTAATTATTCAGCCCCCTAAGTCAATACTTTGTAGAACCACCTTTTGCTGCAGTTACAGCTGCCAGTCTTTTAGGGTATGTCTCTACCAGCTTTGCACATCTAGAGACTGAAATCCTTGCCCATTCTTCTTTGCAAAACAGCTCCAGCTCAGTCAGATTAGATGGACAGCGTTTGAACAGCAGTTTTCAGATCTTGTTACAGATTCTCGATTGGATTTAGATCTGGACTTTGACAGGGCCATTGTAACACATGGTTATGTTTTGTTTTAAACCATTCCATTGTTGCCCTGGCTTTATGTTTAGGGTCATTGTCCTGCTGGAAGGTGAACCTCCGCCCCATTCTCAAGTCTTTTGCAGACTCCAAGAGGTTTTCTTTCAAGATTGCCCTGTATTTGGCTCCATCCATCTTCCCATCAACTCTGACCAGCTTCCCTGTCCCTGCTGAAGAGATACACCCCCCGAGCATGATGCTGCCACCACTATATTTGACAGTGGGGATGGTGTGTTTAGAATGATGTGCAGTGTTAGTTTTCCATCACACATAGCGTTTAGCATTTTGGCCAAAAAGTTCCATTTTGGTCTCATCTGACCAGAGCACCTTCTTCCACATGCTTGCTGTGTCCCTCACATGGCTTGTGGCAAACTGCAAACTGGACTTCTTATGCTTTTCTGTTAACAATAGCTTTCTTCTTGCCACTCTTCCATAAAGGTCAACTTTGTGCATTGCACGACTAATAGTTGTCCTATGGACAGCTTCCCCCACCTGAGCTGTAGATCTCTGCAGCTCGTCTAGAGCCACCATGGGCCTCTTGACTGCATTTCTGATCAGCGCTCTCCTTGTTCGGCCTGTGAGTTTAGGTGGACGGCCTTGTCTTCTTGGTAGGGTTACAGTTGTGCCATACTCCTTCCATTTCTGAATGATCGCTTGAACAGTTCTCTGTGGGATGTTCAAGGCTTTGGAAATCTTTTTGTAGCCTAAGCCTACTTTAAATTTCTCAATAACTTTATCCCTGACCTGTCTGGTGTGTTCTTTGGACTTCACGGTGTTGTTGCTCCCAATACTCTCTTAGACAACCTCTGAGGCCGTCACAGAGCAGCTGTATTTATACTGACATTAGATTACACACAGGTGCACTCTATTTAGTCATTAGCTCTCATCTGGCAATGTCTATGGGCAACTGACTGCACTCAGACCAAAGGGGCTGAATAATTACGCACACCTCACTTTGCAGTCATTTATTTAAAAAAAAAGTTTGAAATCATGTATGATTTTTGTTCCACTTCTCATGTGTACACCACTTAGTATTGGTCTTTCACATGGAATTCCCCAAAAATTGATTCATGTTTGGGGCAGTAATGGGACAAAATGGGAAAAATTTCAAGGGGGCCGAATACTTTTGCAAGCCACTGTATATTATAGAGAATAGTGGTAACAAGTAAAAAAAAATCTCAAAAAATCTTATCGTTTGTAAAGTGATTTCAAAAAGTTCAAATTAAAAATGATTTATTAACTCGATAAAATGACTTCAGGATTCTCATTGGTACAATAAATGGACCATTAGAGGGCTCCTGTCCTGTAGGACATTCAAAGATGCTATGCCAGTACTTGCTTGTTTAGTGCACAGATGTGCGTTAGACATCTTCAAAGTCGAAAGGATATTGATGTGGGATCATTTCCGAGGATATTGATGCGGGATCATTTCCAAGGAGATTGATGTGGGTTCATAATTTAAAGGTAAGAATTAAACTGCGAGACTAAAAGTTTTTCAGGCTCTTTTATTGACCTGAGGAAGCGGGCCAAGACCCGTGAAACGCATTGTGTATTGTGCATGAATTTAAAACATACCTTTTCCATTAACTTTTGGTTTGTCCTTCTAAGAAGGTAAGACATTACACTTCTGACCAGTATTATAGTTTACAGCTAAGAATCAGTTTACAGCTAAGAATCATCAAGTGCACCTCTACCAGTGTTTTTGTAGCATAGTCCACGCCCCTAGTGGGGCATAGTCATGGGGACACTGCAGTCATAACTATAACTGCACCGACAGACCTGGGCGACGAGCGGGGACAGTTATATTCCTGCAGGCTCAGATGGTGGTTGCAAGTTTTTACAACCCAGCTTTGTGGGTATACTACTTATACACTTTATATACCGATTTGTCTAACAATACTGCACCATTTGGCTGCTGGTCTCTCACATTCTACAAGCACTTGGAGGTTACTATCAAAGATCCAAAACATTCCTTCGCCTACCAGATAGTGCTGCCTATGCACCGTCTGATGTCACTGCGTATTGCACACTCATAAGCTTTGCTTAAATTGGCTCAGAAACGCGACAATGTGCCTGGGCCCTAAAGCTGAATATTCACCATCCAACGGGTCCAGCAATGTCCCCTTGACAATGAGCATCCAGCAATTACTCTTTCTCCTCATGATGTCATGCAATGTTACACGATAGCATGTGGAGGGCATGAACTGGAATGAATTACAAATAGGAAAAAAATGAGCCAACTGAGCAAGAATTGTACCTTCAGGGCAGTTTCTAGGCAAAATTGCCCCCATGGTGAGGGTGTAAAAATTGTGCCCCCCCCCCCCCCCCAGGACCCAGGTATAGGTGCCTGCAGTATAGGTTAGCCGGGTCTAGTTGCACCCAGTATAGGTAGCCAGCTATAGGTTCCCCCAGTATAGGTAGCCAGGCATAGGTGCCCCAGTATAGGTAGCCAGTATAATTGCCCCAGTATAGGTCAGCCAGGTAGGTGCCCCCAGTATAGGTATAGAGAATAGTTTCCCCCAGTATACATTAGATAGGCAGGTGCCCCCAGTGCAGGTTAGATAGGTAGGTGCCCCCAGAATAGGTTAGCTAGGTGGTTGCCTCTAATATAAGGGGGACTCAGTTGTGGAGAGGGTGGCCCAACTTCTCCCTCCCTTCCTCTTGCCCTCCGTGCTCCCCTCTCCTCTGCAGAGTAAGTGCAGGGAAGCCTCTCTTATTGAACAACTCACCTCCCTGCCGTTCCAATCGCCGCTCACTTGCCGCTGGTCTCCTCTGCATAGCCGCTGTACACGCTCTACTTCCTGATTAGCAGGAAGTAGAGCATGTATCTGCAGCTATGCAGAGACCAGTGGCAAGTTTCCTTCACAGACACCTGGCTGCTGTGGCAGAGGAGCAGGAACCGCTCAAGGTCAGAGGCGGAGTGGAGGAGGGTGGCTGTGAAGGTGCAAGGGAGAAAGCGGCTGAAGATGCTGCACCTGAAGGAGGAAGAGGAGAAGGAGGGTGACTTTTCTTTTGTGTGCTGCTTTTCCTCTGGTGCTCTTCTTACCATTGCAGTTTGTGCCTTTTCTCCATGTGCCTTTGTAAGGCAGTTGTACTACTACCTACATGGGTGTTGGCCTTTCCACGGCTCAATTTTTGGAGGCAGAGACAACAGATGGCATTGCTCTGATCTACGGCAGACACACTAAAAAATGTCCAAACTGCTGAGCCCTCCTGGGGTGTGGGCACTATGGTGGCATAAGCAGCTGACATTGAAGGGCATATTGGCTGGCTGTCCATAGGTGGCGATACATGGCGCCCGACACTGCCACCAGCTGTTTCTGATGACGAGCTCCCCCTGCTTCTTTCAGGAACTCGTCTCCTCCTACTCCTCTCTGACTCCCCCTCTGAACTGTCCCCCTATTCATCTCCTCTATTGGGAACATACGTGGCATCCGTATCATCGTCATCATCATAATCATCCTGCCCAGCTTCGCTTGCCTTAGACACCTCCAAAACTGCACCAACAGCAGGTACTTCATCATCCTCCTCCTCACACGTTACGTCCATAGTGTCGCCTAACTCAGACATATGAGGTGGTATACCTTGCTTAGTGCCCTCATTTGGTTGTAACAATAATGGCTGCGCATCAGTGATTTCCCCACCAAATAACTCATGCGAACTGTCAAATGCAGTGGATTTGGTGCTTGTAGTAGTGCTGCGCAAAAGGTGGATCAGCGCATCACCAGGCCGCCTCCGAATGGCCTTGAATCAGAGGTGCGCTGAGCCCCCCCCAGACGAGTACTTAATAGGTTGCATGCAAGCTGTTACGGAAACCACTTAACAGCTTTGCTTTTGGTGTATATGCAGAGCTTCCGTTTGGGTTCAAGGTGCATTTGCAGTTTCTGGGGGGGCTCAGCGCACCTCTGATTCGAGGCCATTCGGAGGCGGCCTGGTGATGCGCTGATCCACCTTTTGCGCTATTTTCAATTTTCGAATTTACTTGATTAGCCGCACCCAGGCTATGCATATACATAGGTTAGGATTTAGTTAGTGTTAGGTTCCCCCCCCCCTTATGGAGGATTGACTTCTTCGCAGTGGGAGGGACGAGTACTTAATAGGTTGCATGCAAGCTGTTACGGAAACCAACATCCTCCAGTGGTAGACAGGTCATGTGTATGCTAGGTGAGTATTTTATCCCACAAGTGGGGCTTGCACTCTTTTGCAGGTAGGCACTTGTCTGTTTTTAAGTAGCGCTGTTCATTTCCTTGCCATGTACTAATTTAATTCATTTTGGTCAGCTGCTCTCACTTAACAGCTTTGCTTTTGGTGTATATGCAGAGCTTCCGTTTGGGTTCAAGGTGCGTTTGCAGTTTCTGGGGGGGCTCAGCGCACCTCTGATTCGAGGCCATTCGGAGGCGGCCTGGTGATGCGCTGATCCACCTTTTGCGCAATTTTCAATTTTCGAATTTACTTGATTAGCCGCACCCAGGCTATGCATATACATAGGTTAGGATTTAGTTAATGTTAGGTCCCCTCCCATGGAGGATTGACTTCTTCGCAGTGGGAGGGATGAGTACTTAATAGGTTGCATGCAAGCTGTTATGGAAACCAACATCCTCCAGTGGTAGACAGGTCATGTGTATGCTAGGTGTGTATTTTAACCCACAAGTGGGGCTTGCTCTCTTTTGCAGGTAGGCCAGGGCCGGATTTCTGGAAAGGCCAGAAAGGCCACGGCCTAGGGCGATAAAATTAGATAAGATAAGAAGGGCGGCATGACTTGGAGAGAGAAGAGGTCATATGTCAAAGTAAATCATCTCCTCTGGTCCCGCAGCGCAGCCATCCAGCGCCCTGCTCTGCACTAATAGCTGAATTCCAGAGTTCCCCAATCCCTGCTTCTCTCTCTCTCTCTCACTTTTTGATGTGTTATAACAATCATTCTTCTGATGATGGACATACAAGTGGATGTGAGAAATAAAAGGGATTTACATTACAAAGCAGATAGAACTAAGTTCCGCTGAGTTTTAATGCAGACATTCATTCACAAACATCACTGAGCTCTGCTAGTTTCTTTTACAACTTTGACACTGACCCCAGGCTCCAGCAGTTGTTAATTAATGTATCAACTCTAATTTATGACTGTTTATCTTAGCTAGCAGTGGTCTCTTCTCTTCCTTAGTTAACTCTTTCCTGACTCATTTTCTGTCCTCCTACCATCTATGAGAACTGCAATAATAAAAATGCTGTTTTCTTCCCTTTCATTGCTAAACTGTCATTTTAAAGGACACCTGAGCAGTGGTGCTCATCCAATATTCGGGTATCCGAACTACCCAGATAATCCGAACTTTTTCCACTATCCGAACTTTGAATAGCAATTCGGATATTTTTTAAAATCCGAATAGCACTATCCGAGCAAACTCGGATTTCCCATCTGAGAGAGAGAGAGATTTTTTTTTTTTTTAAGGGGGGATTTTAAGTCCCCACATCATTAAAAAAACATGATGCTGCATGCCTCATTTACCCTAAAAAACGTTTTAAAGGCAATTTCAAACCCACTTTCTACCTGGATATCCGAATCTGGGCGGATATCTGGGATACTGGGTTCAGATATCCGATTCGGGTTCCAAAATTTCAAACTCGGATATCCGATTCGGATCGGATATCTGGGTATCTGGATCCGAATTCAATCCGGATTTTGAGAAGGGGTATCCGAGCAGCACTGCACCTGAACTGTTACTACCTATATGCTAGTGTGTATGGTTTGGTATTCTTCTACTTTCCTGTAGCAGTACAGCATTGTACCATCTTAGCCATCCGCGAAAGCAGAGAGTTTTGAATCAGGATGATACCATTTATTGGCTTAAAAGAAAGAGTAATCTTTCTGCTAATAAGCCTTCTTCAGACGTTGTTCCCCGTATACTGTCAATATGTTAGAGCACACCACCATATTTACATTCGGCATTCAAAAGAGATACATAGATTTTTCAGCAAATATAAATAAATGTCATCCAGATGCTTTAAAGTGGAGCTGAACTCTTGCACAGGACAGAAGGAAAACAGAGAAATGTACCATGTATATATTTAGAGAGCCTGTCTAATTCCCCCTCCTCTGTGTCACAAGTTGTAATTTGATCTCTACACTGTGTCACCTGACTGCCACAACATCTAAGCTCATTTGAAAGCACAGGATGTTAAAAATATGTCTGCTTCCATAAAAGCAGGAAGTAGACACACTGCAGATTTATTGCAGGATTTGTATCAGCTGTAACAAAGAAATGTTTTTATTTAAAGGTTATGTTGTTGCATATCTTTTAGAGCAGAGAGGGAAGTTCTGAGTTCAGGTCCACTATAATTACAACAGAACATCCAAAGTGGATCTTGACAGGATGTTTGCTACTTACCTGTTCTCTGTTTTGGATGGGCTTTTATCCATTGCACTGCCCTGTCACCTGTTTGTGGCTCCGACTGCAGCCAGTCTCACAGAGGACAAAGAAGCAGCGCATGCTCTGGCCACTCGCACTGCCCTGCCACCTGTTTGTGGCTCCGACTGCAGCCAGTCGCACAGAGGACAAAGAAGCAGCGCATGCTCTGGCCACTCGCACTGCCCTGCCACCTGTTTGTGGCTCCGACTGCAGCCAGTCGCACATAGGACACAGAAGCAGCGCATGCTCTGGCCACTCGCGCTCCCTGTAATTTCTCACTCCTGCCCAGATGTGCACAGCAACCAATGCCAGTATAGTGTTATGCATTCTTGACAAGTACCGGTCATACATCAGCGTCATTTCTCAAGTAGGCATGCCCAGAACACTATCGGCTGCTGTGCACATTCGGGCAGGAGCGCAAATTACAGGAATTATTTGTTGAATGGGGGGCAGAGCAGCACAACTGAAATGAGCCCATTCAAACCAATGATCGCTAGTCAGAGTGTTGGACAGAATATATATTTTTTTTTGGGGGGGGGGCGCTTGGAGACAGCAGGCCTAGGGCACTGGAAAGTACAAATCCGGCCCTGAGGTAGGCACTTGTCTGTTTTTAAGTAGCGCTGTTCATTTTCTTGCCGTGTAGTAGTGCTGGTGGCTGCGGAAGATGAGGTGCTCTGTGTTAAATAGTCAACCACGTCCTGACAATCTTGGGAGTTGATGGGACGTGCCTTCTTCTGAGCACTGTACTTTGGTCCAGGGCCGCACAAAATCACATCAGCATGACCTTGCACAAACCTGCTGGGTGGCCTTCCTCTTGGTTTGCCTCTACCTCTTCCTCTACCTGTTTTGTCCATTTTGTCCATATTGGGGGGGATGAAGTGAAAGGTATGCACTGACTTGACTAATACAATGTGCAGTCACACAGGTGCAGTTAACAGGTATGTACTGAGTGGTATATCACACACTGTGCACTCACGTAGGTAAGTGGGTGCATTGAACACAACAGGTAGGTATATGCAGGGATGGGTATTACAAATGTGCACCTGTCACACACACGTACCATGAACACGTAGGTAGGTGGGTGCATTGAAGTGAACACAGGTAGGTATATGCAGTGATGGGTATTACAATGTGCACCTGTCAAACACAGACAGGTACCGGAGAGGCACAGTGACATTGTGTGCGCTCACGTAGGTAGGTGGGTGCACTGTGAACAACAGGTAGGTATATGCAGTGATGGGTATTATAATGTGCAACTGTCACACACAGACAGGTACCGGACAGGCACAGTGACACTGCGTGCGCTCACCAGTGTTGCTCAGATACCCCTTTTTAAAATCCGAATAGATTCGGATTCGAATACCCAGATATCCGGATCCGAATCGGATTTCCCAAACCTGAACTTTTGGGTATCCGAGTAGAATCGGATATCCGAACCCAATATCCGGTCGGATTCGGATATCTGGATTGAAAACTGGAAGTGGCCTTTAAAATGCTTCCAAAACGTGTCTCTCTCTCTTCTCTCTCTCTCTCTCTCTCTCTCTCTCTCTCTCTCTCTCTCTCTCTCGTGATTTTGGCTTCTGCTCGGATATCTGAACTAACTATCCGCCTGGATTTCGGATTTTAGATGGGAAATCCGAATTTTCTCGGATAGTCTATTTGGATTTTAAAAATATCCGAATTGCTATTCACAGTTCGGATAGTGGAAAAAAGTTCGGATTATCTGTGTAACTCGGATATCCGAGATCTTGCTGAGCACCACTAGCGCTCACGTAGGTAGGTGGGTGCACTGAAGTGAACAACAGGTAGGTAGGTATATGCAGTGATGGGTATTACAATGTGCACCTGGCACAGTAGTAATAATTATACCACCAAGGGGCCAAAGGCCAGCTGCGACTGACTGACAGGGCTGTATATAATGCAAGTGGGCCACACAAAAAAAAAAAAAAAAGATCACAAGAAAAAGATTAGCTCTCAAAAGAGCTGTTGAGGGGTGTTTTTTTAGCAATAAGAATCAGCAAGGAGCAAGCTAACAAGCCTACAAGAGCCTAACTAAGCTTTCCCTATAGGTCTCTGCACAACAGCTCTCCCTTCTCTAATTACTGCAGGCACACGAGTGAGTGAAAAGCCTGATGCTGCCTGCCTTTTATAAGGGGGGAGTGGCTCCAGGAGGGAGTGTAGCCTGATTGGCTACAATGTGCCTGCTGACTGTGATGTAGAGAGTGAAAGTTGACCCTCATGATGCACTATGGGGGCGAACCGAACCTCCGGAAAAGTTTGCGGTTCTCCGCGATCGCAAACCCGGGAAGTTTGCCGGGAACCGTTTGCCGGCAAACCGTTCAGGCCATCTCTAGTCTTGTATTCTCCCCGATCCTCTTTCAGGGCTGGAACCCACAAAAGCGTTTTTTTGAGCATTTTGGCAGCGCTGCGATATGCTAGCGTTTTGCCAAAACGCTCAGCTGATGTTAATGGATGGGGCAACTTCCACAGGAGCGTTTGCGTTTCCCAGAAACGCAAACGCAGGACCTGCAGCATTTTGGGAGTGTTAGCGCTTCAATGTAAAGTATTGAAACGCTAGCGGAAGCGCTCAGCAAAACCTAAACTGAGCGGTTTTGCTAGCGTTTTGCGGTTCAGCACACTGTAACAAAATTAAAAATAATTCACAGGACCAATCAGGATAAAAACGCGAAACGCAAAACGCTACACAACCGCTGAGTAAAAAAATACACTGTTGCAAAACGCGACCGAAAACGCGCATGAATCCGCTTGCAAACCGCTCAGACAAAACGCTAGCGGTTGCGTTTTGCGTTTGCGGATTTCAGTGGGTTCCAGGCCTAACTGTAAAGGTGATCATTTAGCGCTGAGACTCTATTAGTGCACCAAGTAAGATGTCTTGCTCCACCGAGCTAATAATGTGCTCTTCATTTAATGCATGAATGCGGAGGCCTGTGAAGAAACTTGTTAAATATAGATGAAAAAAATAACATTGCATCTGTTTAGAGATGCAGGTTTCGCTGAAGCCAAAGAGGAATAGTCTTTTTTTTTTTCCACAGCTCCAGGGAAACTCAGCATAGCCGCCTTATTCACAGGCGCTGGCCGGCTTCCCAGCTGTCTGTAACTCTTAATCCTCTCTCAAAACCATAACTGCTAAGCAAAGTAGGGCTATACCTGTATTTAGACTGCCCCCAGGTTAATTTGTTGTTCTGGTGAAAAGACAGCAGTAGATTAATGCAAGGCCTTGTTTAGTGACCTCAGAAAAGCTTCAGCAGCAAATGCGGGCAAATTGTGAGACATGGCAGGGGTGGCGTCTGCACTAAGTCTACCACAAAGTCTCATTTTATGATTTTTAAAGTGGATCAGTCATTTAAACATAGCAAAAAAAATGTTAATAGGGGAGTATACCTCGAATTAGCAGACAGTGACCAATCAAATGTTCATCTTAGTGGATGAGATGTGTTTGCCCAGTGCCTTCTCTTAAAATGTATTTTTAAAGTGAACTTAAGCTTAAAGGGATCCTGAAGTAAGGATAATGTGTAGGCAGCCATCTCCATCCCCTAATAAACAATTCCAGTTGCCTGGTTGTTATGCTGAGCAAGTTAGCTTTAGTTGTGTTTGAGGCATACACCTGCATCAATGCAGCCAGTGGAGTCACACCAGAGTCACAGCATCTGATCTGCATGCTCATTCTGGACCTGTGGCATATAGCATTATGCTGGGAATACACCATTCAATTTTCTGTTAGATTCTTCTGTTACATTATTCTGTTAGATTTTCTGTTAACCTCCTTGCCGGTTATCCCGAGCTCAGCTCGGGGTAACCTGCGCAGCAGGATTTCTCAGGCCCCGCTGGGCCGATTTGCATAATTTTTTTTTGTTACAAGCAGCTAGCACTTTGCTAGCAGCTTGTAACTTCCAATCGCCGATGCTCGCCGCCGATCCGCCGCAATCTGCCGCGCCGAGCCGCCTCCCCCCCCCGCAGACCCCTGCGCAGCCTGGCCAATCAGGGCCAGGCAGCGCTGAGGGGTGGATCGGGATTCCCTATGACGTCCCGACGTCGATGACACGGCGACCGGGAGAGCCCAGCAGGAAATCCCGTTCTGGCTGAAGAGCTGCCGCTGCTCAGCGGCTATCATGTAGCGAACCCTGGGCTCGCTACATGATTTAAAAAAAAAAACATTAAAAAAAAGTGCTGCGCTGCCTCCTTGCCGGGGGAATTAGACCGGCAAGGAGGTTAAAATGTATAATTAGATTATTTTCTGCAGAGACTGGGCATTGTCTCTGGTGCATTGTCTTCTGGTTATCTCCTGCTGAGTAGAACAATGCCTAATTGCTAGGAAGATAGATGGTTAGATAGATAATTTCCAACATGTTGGAATTTATCTATCTGGCAGGTAAATCTAACAGAAAATCTAACAGAAAATTGTATGGTGTATTCCCAGCATTAGAGACAGAGCATCAGCACTGAAGTTAGGCAACTGGCATTGTTTATTCTAGATTGAAGATTTCAGCCTCTGTATTCCTCTCATTTCAGCTTCCCTTTAAAGGACAACTGAAACGAGAGGGATATGGAGGCTGCCATATTTATTACCTTATAAGCAATACCAGTTGCCTGGCTATAATGCTAATCCTCTGCCTCTAATACTTTTTGCCATAGACCATGTACAAGCATGCAGCAGATAAGGTGTTCCTGATATTATTTACAGGATTAGCTGCATGCTTGTTTCTGGTGGTATTCGGACACTTCTGCAGCCAAATAGGCCAGTAGGGCTGCCAAGCGTTGTGTATTGTTTAAAAGGAAATAAATATGGCAGGTTCCATATTCATCTCACTACAGTTGTCCTGTAAGTGTACATGAAATGTGTTACAAACCTAGAACATCCAAAAAATGTTATGAACTTTATGGCCTCTATTCCCATCTCGCGAGACTAGAAGTTATAGTGTATCACCCTAAGTAAAAGTCCTCTAACATGGGCATAACTAGGAATCGCTGGGCCCCCCTGCAGAAATTCTGAGCGGGTCTTAACTATACTGTACTTGCCCCCAGTGGCATAAATAAAATTAATTGGGCCTCCTAGCTAAACTTTGAAAGAGTCCACCAAATGTTCACACCCCTTCCCTCACCTACCCTTCTTGGCCTTGTAGCCCATCTCACAAGGGTCGTAAAACAAGTGTGGACATAATGATCTTCACATTCATGGCAAGTGTAGCCATAAAAACACCTGATTTGAAGTATACTCCCCTGTATCAGAGGAAGGGAAGGCCTTTAACCTTTTGGGGACCGTCCTAGGTTGAATCTACATCCAGCAGGTGGTGATACCATTCTGACTGGATGTTGATTCAACATCCGCGCTAAAGAACCATCCCGACGCAATCGTGCGCACCCGAGAGGGGAGATTAAGCTGTCATATGACAGCTGGCATCTCCCCTCAGTGATCAGCAGCCATCGCGTATGGCTGCTGATCACGTGATCACTACGATTGCCGGCAGATCGTAGTGATCACTTTGACAGCGGCGGCGGCGGCAGGGGGGAAAAGAAGAGGATCCACTCACCTCCCTGCTGTTCCAGCGACGATCGGCGCCCCCCTATGCTCTGGCCGGCATCTCTGCTCCGTCTGAGGTCAGCGCCGGGTCCCGGCTTGATGACGTCATCAAGCCGCGACCCGACCTGAGCGTCATTCGGAGCGGAGATGCCGGCTGGAGAAGAAGGGGGCTACTGCGGCTCATCGCTGGAGCCTGGAAGGTGAGTGATGGCTGCTGGCGTAAGAGGGGACACCTGCCTCCATGGGGGACACCATGCCCAGCCAGCCACAGACGGGATCCGGCCGCCCGACCCCCCCAAACGTGCGCACCCCCCTCCACCGCAAAATGTCTGGTCCTTAAGGGGAGTTAGGCGACCGGTCTCAAAGTGGTTAAGTTGACTCTTTTATTTACTTCAAATAGTGAACAAAGAAAAGCAAGGGCGTAGGGCCCGCGGTCGCCTTGGCGACCGGGCCCGTCTCCTGAGGAGGTGGGGGAGGGGCCCGGGGGGCCCATCTCCGTGCGCACTGGTAGGGGGGAGCTGCAGACGCGGGGAGGGCAGCCTGACCTCTCCCTCCCTATCTCTCCCCGCCCCCCCCCCCCCCCCTCAGATGCAGAGTGAGCGGCTCACGGAAGCGCTGTAGGCAGAACTCACCTCCCTGCGTTCCAATCGCCGCTGGTCTCCTCCCGCTCTGCATAGATGCTGTTACACACTGCTTCGGGCTAAACAGGAAGCTGCGTGTGTAACAGCATCTATGCAGAGCGGGAGGAGACCAGCGGCGATTGGAACGCAGGGAGGTGAGTTCTGCCTACAGCGCTTCCGTGAGCCGCTCACTCTGCATCCGAGGGGGGGGGGGCCCGGGGAGAGGAAGGGAGGGAGAGGTCGGGCTGCCCTCCCCGCGGCTGCGGCTCCCCCCTCCATTATGGGGACGGGGCACCTACCTAACTACCCTATCCTGGGGGCAGCTACCTAATCTATCCTGGGGGGGGCAGCTACCTAATCTATCCTGGGGGGCAGCTACCTAATCTATCCTGGGGGGCAGCTACCTAATCTATCCTGGGGGGCAGCTACCTAATCTATCCTGGGGGGCAGCTACCTAATCTATCCTGGGGGGCAGCTACCTAATCTATCCTGGGGGGCAGCTAACTAATCTATCCTGGGGGGCAGCTACCTAATCTATCCTGGGGGGCAGCTACCTAATCTATCCTGGGGGGCAGCTACCTAATCTATCCTGGAGGGCAGCTACCTAATCTAACCTAATCCTGGGGGGCAGCTACCTAATCTATCCTGGGGAGCAGCTACCTAATCTATTCTGGGGGGCAGCTACCTAATCTATCCTGGGGGGCAGCTACCTAATCTAACCTATCCTGGGGGGCAGCTACCTAATCTAACCTATACTGGGGGGCACCTACCTAATCTATCCTGGGGGCAGCTACCTAATCTATCCTGGGGGACAGCTACCTAATCTATCCTGCGGGGCAGCTACCTAATCTATCCTGGGGGGCAGCTACCTAATCTATCCTGGGGGGCAGCTACCTAATCTATTCTGGGGGGCAGCTACCTAATCTATCCTGGGGGGCAGCTACCTAATCTATCCTGGGGGGCAGCTACCTAATCTATCCTGGGGGGCAGCTACCTAATCTATTCTGGGGGGCAGCTAACTAATCTATCCTGGGGGGTAGCTACCTAATCTATCCAGGGGGGCAGCTACCTAATCTAACCTGGGGGGCAGCTACCTAATCTATCCTGGGGGGCAGCTACCTAATCTATCCTGGGGGGCAGCTACCTAATCTATCCTGGGGGGCAGCTACCTAATCTATCCTGGGGGGCAGCAAACTAATCTATCCTGGGGGGCAGCTACCTAATCTATCCTGGGGGGCAGCTACCTAATCTATCCTGGGGGGCAGCTACCTAATCTATCCTGGGGGGCAGCTACCTAATCTATCCTGGGGGGCAGCTGACTAATCTATCCTGGGGGGCAGCTACCTAATCTATCCTGGGGGGCAGCTACCTAATCTATCCTGGAGGGCAGCTACCTAATCTAACCTAATCCTGGGGGGCAGCTACCTAATCTATCCTGGGGGGCAGCTACCTAATCTATCCTGGGGGGCAGCTACCTAATCTCTCCTGGGGGGCAGCTACCTAATCTATCCTGGGGGGCAGCTACCTAATCTAACCTATCCTGGGGGGCAGCTACCTAATCTAACCTATACTGGGGGGCACCTACCTAATCTATCCTGGGGGCAGCTACCTAATCTATCCTGGGGGACAGCTACCTAATCTATCCTGGGGAGCAGCTACCTAATCTATCCTGGGGGGCAGCTACCTAATCTATCCTGGGGGGCAGCTACCTAATCTATCCTGGGGGGCAGCTACCTAATCTATCCTGGGGGGCAGCTACCTAATCTAACCTATACTGGGGGGCACCTACCTAATCTAACCTATACTGGGGGGCACCTACCTAATCTATCCTGGGGGCAGCTACCTAATCTATCCTGGGGGGCAGCTACCTAATCTAACCTATAATGGGGGGCACCTACCTAATCTAACCTATGCTGGGGGGCACCTACCTATCTAACCTATACTGGGGGGCAGCTACCTAATCTAATTTATACTGGGGGGCACCTACCTATCTAACCTATACTGGGGGGCACCTACCTATCTAACCTATACTGGGGGCACTTACTTATCTAACCTGTATTGGGGGCACCTAGCTTGCCTATACAGGTGGCAACTAAACTGGCTACCTATATTGGAGGCACCTACCTAACTAACCTATACTGGGGGCACCTACCTATCTAACCTACGCTGGGGGCAACTATTCTGGCTACCTATATTAGAGGCACCCACCTAGCTAACCTGTACTGGGGGCACCTATCTATCTAACTTATACCGGCGGCGCCTGCCTATCTCACCTATACCAGGGGCAACTATACTGGCTTACCTATGCCTGGCTATCTATACTGGGGGGACCTATAGCTGGCTATAGGGATTTTGATATGTGTGTGCATCGGGTGTTGCCGGGGGAGGGGGGGCTGTTGTTGCCGGGGGGGGCCCACATCCAGATTCCGCATCGGGGCCCAGAGGTTTGTAGCTACGCCACTGAAGAGAAGCAAACATCCGTATAAGCCATCAGATGTAATTAGAGCTCGTAAGTATAGCTCTCCATGCTGCCGAAAGCAGTGTGTCTACTACCAGATGGAATGGGCAGTGTCACACCGCGGCATGGTTCCAACAACGGACTGTTGCCATTTCAGAAGGTATCTCCATCCTTTGTCAAGTGAGTAATGCATTGTAGTGGACTCATTGCCTTCGGTAGCATGGAGAGCTATACTTATGAGCTATAATTACATCAGATGGCTCTGATACGGATGTTGGCTTATATTGGCTCACTATTTGAAGTGAATAAAAGAATCAATTTAAAAGTCTTCCAGTGCTGGTCGTCTACTTCTTTGGAGATTTGAGGATCCTGTCTTTGTCAGACAGACCAGACCGTTGCACAGATTGAACCGTGAAATGAGGTGTGCCCTTACCCATTGATATCAGTGGAAGGGAAGGTTAGTAGTTGCCCTCCACCCACAGCTCTGGGCCCCTCCTGCAGGGGCTGCTCCCCTCTAGTTACTTCTCTGCTTGCTACCCCTCCCCCCAAAGATCTGTTATCCCCCTTCATAATGCCGGGTCCAGGGGCTGGGGGACTGCTCCTGTACATAATGCAGTGCGGCAGTGGATCGCTGTAGTGGATCACTATACATTACCTCCTTCCGGTTAGAGTTGGGCCGAACGGTTCGCCTGCGAACGGTTCCATGCGAACTTCCGTGGTTCGCGTTCACGTCTCGCAGGTGAACCTTTGCGGAAGTTCGGTTCGCCCCATAATGCACATGGAGGGTCAACTTTGACCCTCTACATCACAGTCAGCAGGCCAAGTGTAGCCAATTAGGCTACACTAGCCCCTGGAGCCCCACCCCCCTTATATAAGGCAGGCAGCGGCGGCCATTACGGTCACTCGTGTGCCTGCATTAGTGAGAGTAGGGCGAGCTGCTGCAGACTGTCTCCCATAGGGAAAGATTAGTTAGGCTTAGCTTGTTCCTGGCTGCATACCTGTTCTGTGAACCCACCACTGCATACCTGTACTGTGAACCCACCACTGCATACCTGTTAAGTGAACCCAACACTGCATACCTGTTCTGTGAACCCACCACTGCATACCTGTACTGTGAACCCACCACTGCATACCTGTTCAGTGAACCCACCACTGCATACCTGTTCAGTGAACCCACCACTGCATACCTGTTCAGTGAACTTGCCACTGCATACCTGTTCTGTGAACCCACCACTGCATACCTGTTCTGTGAACCCACCACTGCATACCTGTTCTGTGAACCCACCACTGCATACCTGTTGTGTTCAGTGAACCTGCCACTGCATACCTGTTCTGTTCAGTGGACCCGCCACTGTATACCTGTTCAGTGAACCCGCCACTGCATACCTGTTGTGTTCAGTGAACCTGCCACTGCATACCTGTTCTGTGAACCCGCCACTGCATACCTGTTCTGTTCAGTGGACCCGCCACTGTATACCTGTTCTGTTCAGTGAACACGCCACTGTATACCTGTTCTGTGAACCCGCCACTGTATACCTGTACTGTTCAGTGAACCCGCCACTGCATACCTGTTCTGTTCAGTGAACCTGCCACTGCATACCTGTTCTGTGAACCCGCCACTGTATACCTGTACTGTTCAGTGAACCCGCCACTGCATACCTGTTGTGTTCAGTGAACCTGCCACTGTATACCTGTTCTGTTCAGTGAACCCGCCACTGTATACCTGTTCAGTGAACCCGCCACTGCATACCTGTTGTGTTCAGTGAACCCGCCACTGTATACCTGTTCTGTTCAGTGAACCCGCCACTGTATACCGGTTCTGTTCAGTGGAGCCGCTACTGTATACCGGTTCTGTTCAGTGAACCCGCCACTGCATACCTGTTCTGTTCAGTGAACCCGCCACTGTATACCTGTTCAGTGAACCTGCCACTGCATACCTGTTCTGTGAACCCGCCACTGTATTCCTGTTCAGTGAACCCGCCACTGCCGTCACTACACAAACAGCTGTTTGCGGTGCGTTACACGGTGAGTTTGGTGTGTCAGTGTGAAGCAGTACCTTAATTACACTACCTGATTGATGTATACACATGCAAGATGTTTTAAAGCACTTTAGGCCTGTCATTTAGCATTCAATGTGATTTCTGCCCTTAAAACGCTGCTTTGCGTCAAATTCAGATTTTTCCTGGGGACTTTTGGTGTCTATTCCACTCCGCCATACCCCCCTCCAGGTGTTAGACCCCTTGAAACATCTTTTCCATCACTTTTGTGGCCAGCATAATTTTTTTTTTTCAAAGTTCGCATCCCCATTGAAGTCTATTGCGGTTCGCGAACTTTAACGCGAACCGAACCTTCCGCGGAAGTTCGCGAACCCGGTTCGCGAACCTAAAATCGGAGGTTCGGCCCAACTCTACTTCCGGTGGTGGTACGGGTCCTCTTATAACTGCCATACAGCCAATCACTATGAGGCCTCTGGCCCTGCATGTCATGTGACAGGGATGGAAGGCACATAATGATTGACTGTATGGCACTTGTTTGCTGAGGAGGAGTAAAAAGGACACATCCTGCCATCGGAAGGAGGTAATGTATAATGCTCCACTGCTGCTCTGCTTTATGTACAGGAGCGTGCCCCACTGGCCATGCATGGGGTCAACAGTGTTGACAGTTTTCGAATCTGATGTCAGTAAAAAAAAATCAAGTTTATCGACCTTCAGAAACTTGATCCATATGGGAAACAACATACCTGTAGACTTGAAGCACAGAAGAGATGGTTTTTTTTTTTCAGACGGTTTGATTCAACCCTTAATTTTAAATGGTCAGATTTTATTACTTAATTTTACATTGAAGCTGTGGCTTGGAGCTCCTCCGTGCCAGCTTTCTGGAATCATCAGATACAATTTGTGCCAGCTGGACCTTAGATGAAATGTTTTGAACATTGCTTGTTGAGCCAGCAGAAACCGCAATGGAGCGATTTCTGCTTGTCTACAACTAGGTACATGAAGTTTCACACTGACCCTGGATCTGTCGAAGCTGCAGGTCAATGAAGGACATTGATACTATTGCACGTTTCACAGAGAGATTGTGGAGTACATTGCGGTTCCCCACATGGTGCTACCTTCCCACTACTGCACTCCACCAGTATTGTAACATGCAGTTCTGACCAGCTCAGAAAAAGTAGTCTCTTTGCTAACTGCCTTGCCTATCCTACCTACTATACCAGTGGCATTACTCATGGGGCTCCTCAGCAAGACTTTTTTTTAACCCTATTCCCCCCAAATGTTCACACCTCTTCCCTTGCCTTCCATTGGTGCACTTTACTGGCTTGGGGCCCATCTTATAAGGGTCATAAAACAAGAGTGGCCATCATGATCTTCAAGCTCGTAACAAGTGTAGCCACAAAAACACCTGATCTGGAGGAAGGGAAAAATTTGTAGTAGAGACCCCCCCCCCCCCCCCCCCGTAGTCACAGGGGCTCTTCCGTACCTTTACTCATGACCCTTGGAAAAGTCTGAATATCTGACTATTTTATCTAATATCTCATTATTGAACAGAGTTGGATATTTGATCAAACTGCTGGAGTCCAAATGAAATCATAATTTTGCATATTGAACAATATCTATTCCAACCAAAATCACAGCAGTTTACTTCCTTAATCTTCAGGAACATATATATATATTGGCCCAAGTCCAAATATTGAGGTGGACTCTACAAATGGATATTATCCCCCATATAGCCACACACACCCCAAGGACTATCTTTCAGGTATGACCAATCACCTCCAGGCCTCCTTCAAAAGTCTGATTCACCCCAATGTACTGTCACATCTCTCCAAAAGGACTAATCTCCCTTTCCTTTTATATGCTCCCCTTCCCAGGTACCGTGTCCCTACATAGCCTCTTTCTGAAGTTCTTTCTCCTTCCAAGTGTAGCCACTGGACAGGTAAAGTATGACTGTATGGGCACTTTGGGGGGCGGCGGGGTTGGGTTTGGGATGGGTAACATCTACATTTGGGGGTTTCCATCGCATTTGTGATTTGCAATTATTGCATGCCGTTACCACTGCACACCCAATAGAGCATGTGGGCCTGAGATTTTCCAGCATGTCGATCGAATCGCATGCGACCAATTTTGGTCGAATTGTTGATCAGGCACGGTCTTGGCGGCTCCAATTTTATCAGATTCGATAATTATCAACTCAGCCTCAAAGTCTACATATGTCTGGCCACATTTAAAGCTTTTTTTTTCCTTTTTTACCTTGAAACCATTTCTGCTTTTACAAAGATTGGAACCTGTTCAAATTCTGACATGGAGGTAGAGAGACAAAGCGGTTATTTTTTTTGTGTGTTTGAAACAAAAAAACAAAACAAAAAAAAAACAACGAGTTGGAATGTTGTATTTAGGAATCTCCAGAGCCGCCAAAACTAAATAAACTCAAGAAAATAAGTCAAAATGGCAGATGGGAATAAAAAAAGATTAGATAACCTAATACCAAAACATCCTGTGCGAGCAAACATCTTCTGTGCATCTTGTTTCTCACATAAGCTCCTTAAAGCTCTTTTTACATTCCAAGTGACCTTAAGGCTACTTACAATTATATCAACATTCCAAGTAGATCCAAGCATAGGGGAGCTGGCAGCAGAAGTGCAAACACTTAAAGATCAGGGGAAATCCAAGAGAATGTAACTCAAGAAGGGGCAGTAGGAGAACACCATTCACAAAAGCAAGGTCAGAAGGAGGGCAGGAGAGCAAACACACACACCCTTATGTCACTGTACAACAACTTCTGTCTGGGATTTTAATTCAATGCACAGGTTAACTATTTCACCATTAAGGGTTTTTTCCCACTTTTGGACCAGAACAATTTTCACATTTCAGCACTCCTCCCACTCATTCACCAATAGATTTATCACTACTTACCACATCTAAATGATCTATACATTTTTTTTAACACAAATTGAGCTTTCTTTGGGTGGTACTTCTTGTTAAGAATTATTTTACTTTGTACATTTTAACAGGATTAATAAGAAAAAAAAAATGAAATCAGCCATTATAGCTTCAAAATAAAATGTGCGACTGTAGATAAAACACACACATTTTATTTGCTCATTTGTCCTGGCTATTACAACATTTACATTATGTCCCTATTACAACGTATGGCGAAAATATTTTATTTGGAAATAAAGGTGTATTTTTTTCCATTTTGTGTTCTTGGTTTGCTCAGTTGTACTCTATCAATAAGTACAAGCCCTGATTTGCAAAAATAACAATAATATACCCACATGGCATCCATAAATAAAAAGCTAAGTCCTTAAAGTAAACATTCAAGCAGACCTAAAAAAAAAAAAGATCCACTTACCTGGGGTTTCCTCCAGCCCGTGGCAGCCGTCCAGTGCCATCGCCGCAGCTCCGGAGCCTCCCGGTCTTCTCCACTGGTGCAGCCGACCTCGCCTGGTCAGGTTGCGGGTCAGCTTCTTTTGCACTCCACCGCGCGAGTCACGTTGTCTGGCCGACGTCATCAGGACGGTACTGTGCAGGCTCCTGCGCAGTACAGTCCTGATGACGTCGGCCGGACCACGTAACCCACGCCTTGGAGCCCAGAAGACGCCGACCCACAACCTGACCTGGCGAGGTCGACTCGCACCAGCGGAGAAGACCGGGAGCCTCCGGAGCTGCGGCGAGGGCACTGGACGGCTGCCACGGGCTGGAGGAAGCTCCAGGTAAGTGGATCCTTTTTATTTTGCTTGGACACTCACTTTAATGTTACAAATGTATTTTCTTTAAAAACTCTGACTTTTTTTTTCTTTTACTTTTAACTAGGGGACAGAGTAGGGGACAAAGGGTCAATGGCCATTTTATTTTTATTATTGTAGTGCAGTGCAATATAAAGTCTGCTTGGAATGCAGAAGCAAAAAGCGAAAGCTTTTTTCACACGTATTTTTATTGAATGATCAGTGCTGTTTGTTCATTACTATTGCCCCCTACAGGCCGCCAAGAAGTAATTTGGCTGCCAGTTATTGCTGGTAGCCAAAATATGCTGTTATTTGGATGCCAGGGGCGTAGTAATAGGGGGTGCAGAGGTAACGGCCGCATCAGGGCCTTTGGGCCAGATGGGCCCCAAAGGGCCCTCTATAAACTACAGTATTGGCTCTCTATTGGCCCTGTGCTCATAATAATCACTTCTATAGATACTTTGAATAGTGGTAATCATTAGTAAACTGTTCCTCGTCCCCTTCTTGCACCTCTAACACTGTAGTTGCCATTGGCAGGTTTTGGTGTGCCGTATCAATTGATATGTATAAAGTGCTTGGTGGGGCCCATGTAAAACTTGCATCGGGGCCCACAGCTCCTTAGCTACACCACTGCTGGCTGCTGTGTTTACAGCGCCCAAATTACTGTCTGAGTGCCACTATAGCTGTAAATTAAATCAAGTCCTATGACAGCACATGGTGCGTCTAAATCTCCCAGCACCGTTTGTGCCTTTTTTGCTAATCACTTCAATATTTATATCAACTTGAAGAAGCTAGTGAAGAACAAGTGTCTGGTTTGTTGGTGGATACATTCCATGCATTACACTGTTGAGGTGAAAGCCTTCAAATGGGGCTTTCAATCTTTTGTTGTCTCCCACATATAACCAAAACCTTTCATAATCAAAAGGCTGTAGGTGAGCAAGCAAGAATGACTATCGATGAGACCAAGAGACATCTCTCTCTGATCAAATCTTATCAGAGAGAGATCTGTTGGCTGCCCGTACACCGCAGGATAGTAGTGGGCAGAAATTACGCTTATGCGTAATTACACATGGTAATTTGCAATTATGAATCATAAAGCAAAATGTGCGGATTATGCATAAAACAATAATGCAACATTTCCTTCATTTTAGTTACGCAATTTTTTTCATATACGAACACATTTTTTCACATTTTTCGTATTGAATATTTAAATAATAGCTACACATACACTGGCAGATAGATGCTATTTTTTTAATGCATTAAACACGAAATTACGCGTCATTGCGTAATTACAGTTCAAAAATGTACGTTGTACGTAATACAATTGCAATAACGCAATGCATAAATGCAAAAAATGTCACACTTTTGCGTAATCGTAATTGACCCATTATGTTTAAATAGTTTTTATTGGGTAATTGACCCATTATTAAGCACCACTACCGCAGGCCGATTTCCTGATCGAATTCAGCATTAAATCCAGGGCCACCATCAGAATTTTCTGGGCCCGATACTGGGCAAACCTAGGGCCCCCCTTACTACCCTGTGCTTTCACATGTCAAATCACCATCTGACAGGTAGCTTGTAATAGCAAGTAACTAGTGATAGGTGTATTGTAGTGGCCAGCACGTAGGGTAGAAGCCTGTGCGGGTCGAATTTTTCAGACCCGCAACCTGCTACCCGCACCCGACCCTCAACCCGTTTTCTGGTGAATTTGATACCCGCACCCGACCCGCACCCGCAGAACCGCTACCCGCACCCGACCCGCACCCGCAGAACCGCTACCCGCACCCGACCCGCAACCCGCTTTCAGCTGAATTTGATACCCGCTCCCGACCCGCACCCGCAGAACCGTGACCCGCATTTTCCATTTTCTTCTAAAGTACACATTTAAAGCAATATTGGGGAGCTGTAAAGTAAATAAAACCTTTTTTAATACACAAACCAAAACCAAAGAAGTGTTTTAAAGATTTTTTAATTTTTTTTTGGCAGTATTCTGGTGCCAGCATTCATCACAGATTTTGGGAAGGCAAAAGATACAGAATTATCTTATGCTTGTTTTGACTAGAAGGAGTGAGAGTGGTCAGGACCTCAAGGGCGGACCTACCATGAAGCCACCTGAATCACATGATTGGAACAGCAAAATCTGGGGGAGGGGGGGACTGGCTCCTGCCTCCTCTCCTATCTCCTGCCCACCTTTCTGACACACACACTGCCTTCCTCATTTTTCTCTCCTTGCCCTTAGTGGGTCATTCTCCCAGGACGGGGCCTCCTGTGGCTGCTGGGCCCCCCTGCGGCTGAATCCCTTGCAGGGTCTATTGTTACGCCCCTGCGCCCTTCCCTATGACATCATAAGCAAGTGAGAGGTTGATATAGCCCTCTCATCATGGCATGCTACAGTAAAACCCATCGCCGGTGAGAGGTCACCACTGATAAAGTCACTGCTACGGATTGATTGACAGTGTCGTGGTCCCACTCGCGAGACCATCAGCATCAGTTAGTGAAGGGAGCAACGGCCAGCTGTGATTGGCCAGTCTGGTGCCAGCACCCCTGCCTGGTTGGTCACGTGCCAAAGCTTCCCCTCTGGCCATAGTGTGGTGATCTCTTGCCAGTGATGGAGTTTATATGGGGGGGGGGGGTTATATATGTTATGATGTATTTATGATGGGGGTAAATATACGTATATCAGTCTGATTAAACCCTATTTACCATGCATGCCACACCCTAACATGGCCTCATGGGTCATGGCCTTGTGTGCCAAGTGCCATGTAAGTTTCAGATACTGGACATCCAAGCATGTAACCTGATTTGTGGTTTATGCCACATGGGCTTAAAGAGGAACTCTAGTGAAAATAATGTAATTTAAAAAAGTACTTCATTTTTACAATAATTATGTATAAATGATGTGTTTGCCCATTGTAAAATATTTTAAATCCCTGATTTACATTCTGACATTTATCACATGGTGACATTTTTACTGCTGGCAGGTGATGTAGCTGCTGCTTGCTTTTTTTGACAGTTGGAAACCGCTGTAAACAGCTATCTCCCACAATGCAACAAGGTTCACAGACAGGAAACTGCCAGGACCATGGTCCTCAGAGTTTCTTGTGGGAGGGGTTTCACCACAATATCAGCCATACAGAGCACTCTGATGATCCGTTTGTGAAAAGGAATAGATTTCTCATAGGAAAGGAGGTATCAGCTAATGATTGGGATGAAGTTTAATTCTTGGTTATGGTTTCTCTTTAAAGTGAACCAGAGACAAAGCACCCTCATGTATTTTACCATATATATCAGTGGGAACATTAGAGAAAACAGCTACCCTGCTCTCTGTTTCATTTTTAACTGTTCAGCTTGCTTCTAATCAGCCCTGATAAAATTCCCGACTGAGCATTCAGTCTGGCTTTGCTATGACTCAGCTATAATGATTTCTGAGCAGAGCCACAAGAGGGCAGGCTTGGGCTTGAAAAGACACCAGAGAACACAGACTCAGCTATAAAAATTCCTGAGCAAAGTCAGACTGAATGCTCAGTCGGCGATTTCATCATGTCTGATAAGAAGCAAGCTGAACAGTTAAAAATGAAACAGAGAGCAGGGTTAGTGTTTTCTCTAATGTCCCCTCTGATATACATGGTAAAATACATGAGGTTGCTTCGTCTTTGGTTCACTTTAAGTAGTTCATTGGACTGTATGTGTGTGCGTGTGTGCGTGTGTGTGTGTGTGTGTGTGTGTGTGTGTGTGTGTGTGGGCGCGCGCCTGTGTACGCGTGCGTGTGTGTGTGTGCACGCGTGTTTGTGTGTGTGTGTGTGTGTGTGTCAAATATCATTTTGTGTTATCCCAGAATCACAAAGGTTACCAATCATTTTCAGCCTTACGTTTCTCAGGTCAGATTTGACTGAGCTTTTGAAGTCGTAAGCTAGCAACCGTAGCAAAGCATTCCCTTCCAAGCAGAAACTAGGTCAAACAGTTTTTTTCTAGAAAGGCGGCCAGTAAAACTTACCAGATGGGATGGCGTATAGCGGTGTGAGCTTCCTGTGCAGTCACCACACTTCACTCCCTGCATCAGTTTGCTGCTGAATGCAAAGGCTCGGATTACTGGGAATTCTGAGTATTTCGCTGAATTCAACAGATACGGTGAAGCTTATAACAAGATGAAAAGTCGAAATTTATACAGAAAGCATTTTCAGCCCCGCGGTTGATGAGTGTGGTTTACGTTACCGCTGTCCAAGTTTTATTCCTGGAACTGTGACTGTCATTAGCAATTTTTAAGAGTCACTTTACAGTGCCCATTGACCTAGATTTATCAGACAATGGAAAAAAATATGGTCTACTTCCATCTATAGTTTGCCAGGCCAACATTGTCAACAAAATACTTTGTAACTGTAATGTGGATTCACACAGGATCAGAAAATGGTGGGATCCTGCTCTAAGAGAACCATCTGTTGCACATGATGGATTACATTTTCTGCTGTATTATTGCTACAATCCGAATATTATTATTAGTATGATGACCGACCGAACACTGGCAGAGAAGCAGTAAATGTGGAGTGCTGAGGAAGAGTGGGTGATGCCATAGGCGCCCATCAGGGCCGGCGCTACCATAGAGGCAAAAGGGGCAATGGCCTCAGGGCCCCAGAACCTGTAGGGGGCCCCAAGGTGCCACCCCCCCATCTTAACTGTTGCTCCCCGTGGCCTCTGCAGAGTTTTTGGCAGAGAAGTGTCTTACCTGTACTGGCAGACAGGCGAGATGCTACACTGCCAAAGACTCTGCAGTGGCCCCAGGGAGCACAGTTAGGAGGGAGAGTCAGTAGCCGACTCAGGGGCCCAGGGGGAAATTTGGCTGCAACACAGGGCCCCTAATGCTGTTTTTTTGGTTGGAGGGGTCAGTTGGGGGGCCCCAGGCTAATTTGGGGGCCCACTGTTACTAGAACTGGCCCTGGCACTCATGTAAATTACAACTATATTATTGGGTTATTGTGTCTGCGTTTACATTTCCTACTTGGATTGGTGCTTATGCCGGCAAACCTCACCGGCAGCTGATATTTTCGTTTTTGCACTCTACATATATCGGCATGTTTGCAGCAGGGGGTGGTTAAGGTTAGGCATCATTGGGGGGGGGGGGTGTCTTTTAAGTTTACACATCGCGGGGGAAGGGGCAGAGGATCAGCAGTGCTGCCAGGGAATGTGTATTGTTTAAAAGGGAAATAAATGGCAGCCTTCATATTCTTCTCACTTCAGTTGTCCTTTAAAGATGGCTTACTAGTACATGGCTGTAAGCTTTAAGGATGTGCAGGGCTGGATTTACCATAAGGCACTGTAGGCACACGCCTACAGGCGCCTGATGATGAAAAGGCGGCTCACTCCCCACCCCGAGCGCCTCCCTCCTTCCTTCTTTATGTAGAGTCCTGATGAGAGTGTAAATGTGAGGTTGCTCACCTGTCTCTCAGCATTCTACTGATGAGATCTCCCTTCAGTCAGGGGCACCTCCAGCTACTTATTACTTATTACTACTGAGGTTCTTCTAGCTACCTGATACTTAGGGGCACCTGTAGCTGTACCTGTGACGGACAAAGGAAGTGAGGGAGAAGTGACAGCAGAGGCAGCCAGCACTCTGGCAAAGCAGTTTGAGGGCTGGTAGGTTCATGGAAGGCGAAATCTAAGGTGCCAGGACATCTGTGCCTATAGGCTCCTGTGAGGTAAATCCGAGCCTGGATGAAGACCCCACATGAAGTTTCAATTCCATCATATGGCAGGTACAGTAAAAATAAGTTTCCTTTGGTGAAAAAAATGCATATCAAGAGGTTCAGCAGCATCAAACTCAAAATTTCCAAAAAGGGAAATTTTGTTTAAAGGGACCCTGAGCAATACACAGAATAAAAAAATTCACTTGCCTGGGGCTTCCTCCAGCCCACCGTAGGCCGCGAGGTCACCCGGCGTCCTCCTGGCTCCTTTTCATGTCCCTCCGGCGGCTCCCGTTACCGGAAACACCCGGGCTGAGTGTCTGGCTGGCTGGCTCCTCCTGGGTCTTGACGCTTGGTGTCATCACGCCGGCCACTACGCGTCATCACAGAGGCCGGCGTGACAGTCCTGTGCATGCACGGTTTTCTAACTCTAAACCGTGCATACGCAGGACTGGCACGCCGGCCCCCTCTGTGTCCCAGTAGAAGTCCAAGAAGTTTGGCAAGTTGGGGCAAGTTGGCACATGCACAGTGCGAATGCGCGGGCCCCCCTGTCTCACACCCATGCCTGGGAGTGTTCTGCGCCACAGAGCACTCCCGGCCACGGGAGCGTGGCAGAGCACGCACACAGTTGGGCCATGCATGCCCAGTGCGCCCAGACTGGCTGAACTTACGTGGGTGTAACGATTGCGGAATTGTTTCCGTGGTCAGCGCACAAGATACACGCTGACACAGCGGAAATCCTCCACAAGCGTATAATTAGATAGTACCCAGCTTGGATGCAATGCACCAGTAGAGGGAAATTCCCACCGGCAGATGGAGCTGTGGAGTGCAGACGAGCACAGCCTCTGCACGGCCACAGATGCCAGATGGGAATTGTACGGATAAAGGCAAAGTAGGGCACGATAGCCCTCAAAGAGAGAGAGCACAGAGACAGACTAAATGTGTGTTCCCCAATCTATTCGCCACCCAGCGACAGTGAACACACATTCGCAGAAACAAAGCGGGAACGCAATCGCAAGAGAGAGGCGATTGCCAGAAGTGACACAAGGTGGAACAGAACAGAGCACGAGAATAGCAAAGGCACAGCAAACAACAATCAGAAGATAAAGAAAATAGCAAACACTAGCTAAACGCGAACACCGCACTCATTCGCAACAGCGAACGCGTTTAATCACGATCACTGCGCGTTAGGCACCCAGTGATAAGTGTGCCACCCTAACTAACCAATGACACACAACACGAAATAGAGAACGCGAACGCTTGCTAAACGGTTACCTCAGCGAGCCTACAGCAAGCGTTCGTACAAGACAAGACAGACAGATGGAGCAGCCAGTAGCAACTGCAGCTCTGGCCTACACTCCCAGACAGAGTTCAGAAGGAACCACCGCTGCTACCGCTAGAGCGAGTGCGATCCAGACAGATGAACAGATGGGGCTACCAGTAGCAACCGCTGCTCTGGTTAGCACCCCTGAGGCAGAATACAGAAGGAGGCACTGCCACTACCACTAGGGCGAGTGTGATCCAGACAGATAAACAGAAGGGGCTACCAGTAGCAACCGCTGCTCTGGTTAGCACCCCTAAGGCAGAATACAGAAGGAGGCACTGCCACTACCACTAGAGCAAGTGCGATCCAGACAGATGGAGAAGCCAGTAGCAACCGCAGCTCTGGCCTACACTCCCAGACAGACAGAACGATTTCCTGTCGACTGCCGCTGGCGACAGGACAATCGCAGCAGAGAGAGAACACAGGCAAAACAGATAATGCAACCTGACTGCACTAGAAGAGCTGCAGTCCCAAGGAATTACTCTAAGATAAACTTTAACAAACAAACAGGGCTGATACTCTAGGAGAGTTCATCAGTAACAAACCATGAAAATGACCAGCAAAGGATTCTGGGAGAACATGGTATTTATACTGCCAGCCTTCAAAGGAGACAGCTAGGCAATTTGCATGACAAGTATATGCAAATTCCTCAGCAGCAGATGAGGTCTGAAACTTGCAAAGTGAAGACAGGCCTCTTTTCCAGAGACCTGCAGCCCTTAAACTTAAGGAATGACCAAACAGCTGTCTGCCCGTGCAGCCAGCTGAGCAGATCGCTACAGTGGGCTTCTTCAAGGACACTGACAAGGCGGAGGAAGACAGCGTAGGAGTGATCCATGCGGAAGGGCCTGGAGGAAGCCCCAGGTATGTACAAATCATTTACAATTAATCATCTCTGGTTTACGTTAAGGTCTTGATCATCTTGACTGATCAGTGAAGCCACCTCTAACATTAAAGGATCAACAGCTAAGACTGAGGGCCCGTTTCCACTTGTGCGGTGGGAATCGGCGTGGTAAAAGTTCGCATGCGGATGCGAATTTCACATGCAGGTATATGCGAATTTTCATGCGAATTCGCATACGATTTCGCATGGATGACGATGTATGAGAATTTAACCATAGCAGTGCCTGTGTGCTTTTCCATTGATTCCATGCGAAATCGTATGTGAAGTCGCATAAAACTTTGCATACCAATACCACATGCGAATTCCCTTATCATTATATTGTATGCGAATCGCATAGCGGTATGCGGTATGCGAATTATGATGGTTCTGCCGTGCAGATTTTTTCTGCACAGAAAAACGCAAAGGAATCCTGACAAGTGGAAACAGTCCCATCCACTTGTATTGGCTATGTGAATTTGTATGCGGCAAACGCATGCAAATTCGCGATAGTGGAAACGGGCCCTGAGAGATGGAAGGGGCATGATCACGACTCACGTTCAACATTTATAATTAGGGTCAGAATTAGTAAAGTAGTTGAGAAAATCCAATATCTCTTAAACTACAGATCGCTTAGCATGTAGGTAAGCTTTGAATATGAATTTGTAAATGATCAGATATTTGATAAGTCTCTTATTTGTTGTACGCTTGTCTTAGAGCATTTATACTTACTGTATATACTCAAGTATAAGTCTAAAAATGTAGGTCTGATTCACTTCATAAAAGTATAGGGGTCGACTTATACAAGAGTCACAGGCAACACTGAGCACACTGAATAATGTGTGTACTAATAGTGACATTCCCATTTGCAGCAATTTACTCTGTGGTAAGTGGCACTTTGAGGAAAGGAAATGCAAAGAAAACATAGGTCTGAAAGTCCTGGCCACAACAATAAACAAGGAAAGGGGCAAGGGGGAAATACTGGGCTGCATAAAAGGGAGTGAAGAATTGCAGCACTTGGGGGGGGGGGGGGGGGGGCTGGAGGAGGTATTGGCTGCACTTAAGGGACAGGAGGGGTTAATGGCTGCAATACTGCATGCAGTACAGTCATTAACCCCTCCTGAGCCCCAAGTACAGCCATTAACTTTGCAGGGTAGACTTATACTTGAGTCAATTAAAAAAAATCCAGCTGAAAAGGGTTGAATATTGGAATCGACTTATACACGAGGTTGACTTGTATTTGAGTATATACGGTACTTTGGGCTTTCTCCAGCTCTATTTATTCAGTTGCCTCCCTCAGGGCCCATTCACACTAGGGGCATTTTCCACCTTTTTTCAAAATGCTTGTGCAATGATTCCCTATGAGAGAGTTCACAGCTGAGCGGTTAGTTTCCGATCCGCTCAGCAGAGCGCTACATGTACCATTTTTGGAGCATTTTTGCAATAATGGAAGGTATAAGAAAAACGCAAAAAACTCACAAAATCGATACATTGTATTTATTATTTTCCAGGTCAAAGAGTTCACTTCCTGACTTGCGTCAGGGAGTTAATTACAAAACCACTCTGAAAAAGTGATTAGAAAAACGCTTTTTACAAAAATGCAGCGCGCAGTGGAGCACTGGCAGGGGAAAAAAAAAAAGCGCACAAAAATGCTTGCATTTTCATTTTTAGGTGTGAATGGGGCCTCATCGTCCTCCCAAGCAACTCCGTTCTTCTACAGTCTTGTGCTGTATTCTCTCCAGTCACCGTCAGTTGTGCTGCAGTATGCATTTGCACCCCAGCCATACAGGGGTGTAGCAATAGACGTTGCAGAGGTTGTGAGTTGCGGCCGCACCAGGGCCCTTGGGCCAGAGGGGCCCGAAGGGCCCTCCCTCAACTGCAGTATTAGCTATCTATTGATCCTGTGCTTATAATAATCACTTCTATAGATACTTTGAAGAGTAGTAATCATTAAAGAGACACTGAAGTCTCAAAAAAAACATCTTTTTATTTAACAAATGTGTTTAACATATTAGCCCTAAACTAAACCGCCGTATTCTCGCTGCTGTAATCTAAAACCCCCCTAACTCGCCCTCCCTCTCCCCTGCAAAATCCATGACTTTCTTGGTCATGGATTTTGCTGCCCTGAGCGCTTCCATGTGAGGCAGGGCTATGAGCTGCAGCCCTGCCTCACACACGTCTGTCAGCAGCGGATCTCCGCCTCTCCCCCGCCTCTCTCAGTGAAGGAAGACTGAGAGGGGCGGGGGAGAGGCGGCAATCTGGACTGACTGACGCGCTGAGAGGCAGAGCTGCGGCTCATAGCTCTGCCTCTCATGGAAGCGCTGCCCGGATTGCCCCCGGGGAGTTAGGGGGGATTTAGATAGTGTACAGCGGTGGGAATACGGCGGTTTAGTTAAGGCTCACATATTAAACATATTTGTTAAATAAAAATATGTTTTTTTTGAGACTTCAGAGTCTCTTTAACAAACTGTTCCCCATCCCTTCTTGCACCTCAGAGTCTGACACTGCAGTTGCCATTAGCAGGTTTTAGTGCACCGTATCAACTGTTATACGTAGAGTGCTTAGGGGCCCCTATGTAAAACCTGCATCGGGGCCCACAGCTCCTTAGCTACACCACTGCGTTCTGTATTCTTTACAGCTAAACAAGTGTGGATTCTAAACACCAGCAGTGACAGTCTGATGTCATTTTAAAAAATAAAGTTGTAAAACTAAAAATAAAAATATGAGAATGTTTTCGGTACTACTAATGTTCTATTTATCATCCATACTAGACATGCAATTCATGTTCTCATGAGTTTGTTCTTACTTCAGGTTCACTTTAACCTCCTTGCCGTTATAAAAAATCCAGCAAGGAGGCAGCGCTGCACTTTTTTTTTATTTATTTTTTTAGCCCAGGGCTCGCTACATGATAGCCGCTGAGCGGCGGCATCCCCCTACCCACTCCGATCGCCTTCGGCGACCAGAGTATGCAGGAAATTCCGTTGAGAACGGGATTTCCTGCAGGGCTTCCCCGGTCGCCATGGCGACCGGGCGGGATGACGTCACCGACGTCATGGACGTCGTGACATCAGAGGGAATCCCGATCCGCCCCTTAGCGCTGCCTGGCACTGATTGGCCAGGCTGCGCAGGGGTCTGGGGCGGGGGGGGGGGGGGGCGGCTCGGCGCGGCGGGTAGCGGCGAATCGGCGGCGATCGCGTACTATACGCAGCTAGCAAAGTGCTAGCTCCGTGTAGGAAAAAAAAATTATGCAAATCGGCCCAACGGGGCCTGAGAAATCCTCCTGCGCAGGTTACCCCGAACTGTGTTCGGGATAACCGGCAAGAAGGTTAAGGAGAATTGTCTTCTTTCTGTTCTTTATTCTTTTTAAAGTGGAATAAAACTCAGACATAACATTCAATAAAAATTTGTTTTCCTACTTTTTATTACCCATACACGTTCACAAGGTGCAGTTTATGTGCTCTGAAAGCTGCCATTGTATTTTATTCATAGTTTTTAATATATAAATACAGCAGCTATCTAGTGAAAATCTGTCATCTCTTTCAGCTTGTGAGCTCAGTACAGTTCCATTTCAGCATGTGGCTGGCTGTAACTAATTGTAGCAACAGAGGAATGTAAACAAAGGATAATGTTATCTCCTCTTTGGATGAGGATCATAAGCTGAAGGAGCTTTCCACTGAAGAACAAAGTGCTGTTTAGCTGTTTGAATGCTTTTCTGCTAAAAATCTTTTTGTTGTTGTTGTTGTGCTATTAGGTTTAGGGCTGTAATTAATCTTTTAGAGCAAGTAATGCTGAGTTTAATTTAACAATTAGTAAATCTCAGCTGTCTATATTCATTTAATACGAGTTTTACCACGAATACAAGTCCCATCAGAATCCCATCAGGATATTCCGCTGAAGGAAAGTAAAATATACAGGCCTCAGTGCATATAGCTACCACTTGTCTCCAACCAAACAAGTTGCTCACATCTGCGCCATAAAATATCCACAGAGAGATTGCTGAGCAAAGGTTTACTACAGACACCTATTCTGTTCTCTAAATATCTCCAGGTTGACAAGGCAACCTTGATGGCAGGTTTCATGTAACCTGCTTAGGGTGGATGATTCCAGTTTGCTGTTTGTTCTTCAGGGCACAGTAAAATGCAACGGAGGAGGTCCAGAGATTACAAAGCTTGAAAACCCTTCAAATATGTGTAAAATGTTTTTTTTTTTGTAATATCATTATTATTTTTTAGTTGTGCTTTATTTAGTAGGCTCGAAACTAAACAAAATGTAATTATTTTTACTATTTGATATAATTTGAAGAATACTTTGAAGGTCAGTGTAAGTATTATGTTTTAGATGTACTAAACCAAAAATAAATAAATAAAAGGGCCTGTTTACAAAAAGGGGCGGATTTCGGGAAAGGCTGCAAAGGCCCTGGCCTTGGGTGCCTGCAGCCCTAGGGGAGCCTGGTCATAGCAAAAGTGGTTGATACATATCAGCCTAGGATAAGCATCACTGGGACGGCATAAGATACAGGACAGAAGGAAAACATATATAAATGCACCCTGTATGAATTTAGAGAGTTTTAGCCTGTCTAATTTCCCCTTATCTGTGACTAATCACATCTGAAAAGTGATCTCTCAGCTGTGTCAGCTGGCTGCCTCAGCAGAGCAGCTAACTTGTAAACACAGGATGTTAAACCTATGTCTGCTTCCATGAAAGCAGTAAGTAGACACTCTGCATATTTTTTTGCAGATTTATTGCAGGGGTTCTGTAAGGTGAAACAAAGAAATGTTCTTCTTTAAATGGACCCTAAACACAACATAAATATTAATTTGGACTTAACTTGGGCTTCCTCCAGCCCCCCATAGCCAGTAAGATCCCCCAGTGTCCTCCTGGTCCCTTCCGAGGTCCTGGTCCCGGTTCTGGTAATCCGGCGACTTTGGCTGAAGTCGCCCATGCCATGTGCGCACCAACCACTCACACTGCGCATCGTCACGCCAGCTTCAGTCATAGAGAACAGCGCATGCACAGAACTCGTACGCCAGTTAATGTGATGACGCACAGCGTGCGCTGTGGTGGCGCATACAGACGAATTCAGCCAAAGACGCCGGATTACTGGAGCCAGGACCTCGAAATAGAACCAGGAGGATGCCGGGGGACCTCGCAGGCTACCGGGGTGCTGGAGGAAGTATCAGGTAAGTCCAAATTTCATTTTTATGTTGCACTTAGGGTCCCTTTAAAGAGCATTATGCTGTTGCTTATCTTTTAGATCAGAGAGGAAGTTCTGAGTTCAGGTCCACTTTAAAAAGTATTAGAAGCAGAAGTTTTGCACATCCACCAGGTAATTATTATTTTCTATGGTCATCAATGTCACCGCCATTCGTTCTCTCACTTTAGGTTCCTCTTAATGCGCAGACAATTTGCTGCAGAAGTCATAATGTTCTCACATATCTCACAAGATGTGAAGTCCAGAGTAGCACTGAAAACCTGGGCAGCCATTTTACTCTAGTCTAATGTCTAATGTTATTTTATTTTTATACATTTTTATGTAAATTGCCTTGACGGTATATTTTCTCATGCCCTGAAATTAAAATGCAAATGTGCTAAAACTCTATATAGAAATATGCACAAGGGCTTATTTGTAAAAACTGTACAAGAAAATTTGGGATTTTTGTCATGGGATGAAAGCTATTTTCCATTTTAAGTTACTTATAAAAAGTAAAAGTAGTTTCTTTTCTGCACATTTCAGTACTGCTTTGCATTTTTATATTGAATGTATAGAGTTTGCCTAAATTATTACATTTCTTGTAGAGAAACAACTTCTACCCAATACTAATTGTTATCAAAATGTTCGCAGTGGTTCAAAAACATACAAAGAAGTTAACTAGTTTCCTCCTAAATTGGCCCTAGACTATGATGGAAACAGAATGGTAGGGATTATATTGTAAGCCTGTCTGAGGGACAAGCAGGGCCGGCCTTAGGTTTCACAGCGCCCTGAGCGAAATCTGATTTTTGTGCCCTCCCCTTCATGTGCTTCGTGCGTGCCCACACACTTACGCATGCACGCGCACACACACACACACACAGGCCCATATGCAACTCAACTTCTCTCCTGAGTTAACTCCTAGGATAGTGGTTCCCAACCTTTCTGAAGTCGTGACATATCGTGCCAAATGCTCAGATGTCCATGACGCATCACATATGTATAATAGAAAAAAAATATTAATAACCACAAAATGGATGGAAACAGTGCATTATCCTGAATAAACTTAAAAAATGAAGGCTGAAACCTTTCAGGAATATTAATAAAAACAATCAGTGGGACAATTACCCCCCCCCAATTTGGAATGATAGCACAGCACCGACAATTAGCACCACACGTTATTGCCCCAGCGCGCGCCCCCCCCCAAAAAAAACGCCATCAGACTCAGTATAGGTAGGTAGCCAGGTATAGGTGCAACCAGTATAGAAAGTCAATTGTAAGTCTCCCCCCATAGGTAGCCATGCTTAGGTGCCTCCAGTATAGGTAGCTAGGTGTTGGTGCCTTCAGTATAGGTAGCCAGGAGTAGATGCACTTCCTCAGTATAGGTAGCCAGCTATAGGTGCCCCCAATATAGGAAGTAAGGTGTAGGTGCTCTCAGTATAGTTAGCCAGCTTTAGGTGCCCCCCTTGGAAGCCGGCGCCCTGAGCTACCGCTCCGGTCGCTCATATCAATGGTCGGCTATGGGGACAAGACTCTGTACATTGTAAAGTGCTACAGAAGATATCTGCACTATATAAATACTAAATGATAATAATAATAATCTTAATAATATTAATAATAATAATTGTTTGCATCCTGAGAAAATTGTACAATCTCAATGTCAACCTTTAAATTAATGACCCTCCTTTTTCATTTGAGACTTTGTACAGAACTGTGGTAGTTTAAAGCATTTAATAAAGAAAAATACTACTACTAATAATAATAATGTAACACGTATAGGCCTTAATTTACGAAGCTTTATCAAACACTTTATCAAACGTTTGATAATTTACCTCATGGATAAAACTAATTTTGAATTCACTAAGGTGTTAGAGATTTCTTGAATCTATTATCGATAAAACATTCAATAAATGTATAACACCTCAGTGGCCTCAATTCACGGAGCATTATCAAACGTTTATCAAACACTTTATCAAACGTTTGATAATTTACCTCATGGGTAAAATCTCATTTTAAATTCACTAAGGTGTTATATATTTATCGAATGTTTTACCGATAAAACATTCGATAAATATATAACACCTTAGTGAATTCAAAATTAAATTTTACCCATGAGGTAAATTATCAAACGTTTGATAAAGTGTTTGATAAACGTTTGATAATGCTCCGTGAATTGAGGCCAGTGAATTCAAAATTATATTTTACCCATGAGGTAAATTATCACATGTTTGATAAATTGTTTGATAAAGCTTAGTGAATCATAGTGTTAGCTAACAAAAGATAACATTAACTTTAATATTTCCAGTTTGCCCAACAAGATGAACAGGAGGTAAGCAACTTTTTTTCTGGCAATACAGAAACATACCCGTGGCTTAACAATAGTGGTTGCATAGATTGTGACTGCACCAGGGTCTGAGGACCTGAGGGACCCACATAAGGCCCGCCTCCAGGTGCATTCGCTCAATATTGGTGCCATGCTTGTAAGAATAAATACCACAGCTGCATCAAATATCTGTAATCAGTAACAGAATATTTATTTTCTTCTGCTTACACCCCTCTCACATGGTAGCTGTCTTTGGAAAGCTGGCTTTGGTGGTCTATGGCATTAGTTTATTACATTTACAGAGCTGTGTGGAGAGGCAGTGGAAAATGTAATCTAGGCCCTGTGGCTCTGTGTCTAAACCATTACTATCAAACCATTTAGCCATTTTCTTTAATCTTTTGGCACTTTTTCAAACTATGTTATCCAATATTTGTTTTGCAAATGAAAAAAAAAGATTAAATTACAGTAAATCTTAAATTTAAATTGGGTTGAAACTCCATATTAACTGAAAAAAAGTAAAATTAATCGGAAGCGGGAAAAAAGGGCTCAGGCAGCTAGTGGACAAAAAGGGCGCCGCCATTCACTCTCATAATGAATAACGTTTAATGGGCGCCGAGCAGGAAAAAAGGGCGCCGGAGATAAATAACGTTTACAAACGGCGCCCGGAGATTTTTAATGATTTATAACTGTGCTTGTGGTGATTTACGTTCATAAAATGCACCCGTGCCGAATAACGTTTATAAAAATACTAAACATATTTATCTTATTTAACTAATTAAAACATTATTTAAAGTTTTATCCCTTACTGTTCGTAAAACATTATTATTCACAAAATAAAGCGATCAGTACGTAACGTAAATTGCAATATATTTTTTGCAGCCACAATTAGTAAAACATTATTATCCACATAATAAAGCGATCAGTAAGGGGGGTGGTTAGGGTTAGGCACCACCAGGGGGGTCTTAGGGTTAGGCACCACCAGGGGGGTCTTAGATTTAGGCACCACCAGGGGGGTCTTAGGTTTAGGCACCACCAGGGGGGTCTTAGGGTTAGGCACCACCAGGGGGGTCTTAGGGTTAGGCACCACCAGGGGGTCTTAGGTTTAGGCACCACCAGGGGGGTCTTAGGTTTAGGCACCACCAGGGGGGTCTAGGGGTTAGGGATAGGTACAGGGAGGGTTCTGTGTGAGAGTAGGCTTAGGTATAGTTTTAGTAAAATTTTAGTAATACTTACTAATGTTTTACAACACTTATTATGAACATAGTTATATTTATATCATCATTATAAAGAATATTTTCAGATTTTATTATAAGAACAAACCATAAATGAAGGTTATTCACAATAATATACAATTATAACAATTAAACATATATTATAGTTTTTTTAATAAACGTAATTATAAGTTTAACTTTTGAAACAGGGAAGATTAACGTTTTCACAATTGCCGATTTCAAAAACATTATTTAATGATTTATAATTTTGTAAAACATTATTTGTAAACGAAATATAGCACACTATTTTTATAAACGCTATTAATGATTAATTATTAATCTGCTTCACTTCCCCTGTCGGGTGCTTCCCCTGTCCCCTCGGCGTCTGGCACACCGAGGGGGGGGGGGTTTAAGTGGCTCATAGAGTGGCTTTGTCGCGCGCGCGCACGCACAGACAGGACCTTTATGCGGGGAGAAGGCGCGTCAGCTGACCTGCCGGTCGGCTGACGTCAGAGGTTACTCTCGGCAGTCCTGATTGGCTGATGGGCGTGGCCGAGGGGGTCTCCTCCGCTTCTTAAGCCTCCGAGAGTCACTTGCAAACTGTCTGCTGTTGCGAATGCTTCGTGTGAGCACTCAGACCTTAGATGGATCTGGTGTGCTTTGATCTGGGAGGAAACCAGGGATTTCACACAAGACTAGGAATTATTATCACTATTATTATTATTGCTTGATTACCTGTGCATGACTCTGGCTCTCTTCTGACTATTCCTACGCTAACGATTCTGTACTTTAACCCATCTGATCCTGTTGCTGACTCTGCCTGAAATATCTCTATTCTTTTGCCTGCCAATTTTGTACTGTATCTTCCTGTCTGTTGCCGAACAGATCTGTCTGACCACTCCACTCACCAGTGAGCCCTTGTCACTGGTGAGGCTCATTACTGATAGTACCCACCAGCTCCTCTGGTGAGGTTCTGCCAAAACTATTCAGTATTACTGTTGCACCAAGCACTATACACTTGCAATTACCTTGTAAGCTATACTTGCATTATTGGTGATTCTGCAGATCACCATATAATCAGGTATAGTGTCTGATTATTGTGATACTGCAGATCACACAATAATCAGACATCTGTTTGCTACACCAATCGTTACACACTGCAGCACAGTTCAGTACTGCCCAGATTGGCACAGTTCAGCAAAGACACACAGACCAAGTAAAAACAATTGGAAACATGTAGGGACCTATTTTAGAAAAAAAAAGTGGTTCATTGGGGGCACTAACTATTTATAGGCAATGTTTTATTTTTAGATGCTACAATCCCCTTTAAACAAGAATAAACATCTCAGACTCTTAGAAAATGGGCCCTATCCAATTAACCATTTCAGCCTACGGTTTGTTTCCACCTTATGGACAAGAAGAATTTTCACATTTCAGCACTCCTCCCTTTTATTCCCCAATAACTTTATGACTACTTATCACAAGGGAATTATCTATACCTTGTTTTTTGTTTGCCACCAATTAGGCTTTCTTTGGATGGTACATTTTGCTAAGAATTATTTTATTCTAAATGCATTTTACCATGAATAATAAGGGAAATCAATGGAAAAAAATTCATTATTTGTCAGTTTTCGGCCATTATAGTTCTGCCCATTTGTCCCGGTTATTGCAACATTTAAATTATACCCCTAGTGCAATGTATGAGGACTATATTTTATTTGGAAATAAAGGCGCATTTTTCAGTTTTACGTCCATCACAAACTACAAGCCCATAATTTAAATGTGTGGGTCTTTTAATTAAAATGAATGTATATAGGTGTATGTATGTAGGTGTAATTTTACTATTTGGCCACAAGTTGTCCTCACGCATTATTTCCAATTGTGTACTACAAGTATGCTAAACAGGAAGTAATGCATAAAAGTGTTACTCCGGAAGATATAATGACGCAGGCATCTCATTGATGATCATCCACATGGGGACTGCGTTCCCATTCATTCATCCCCCCTCTAACAGGCAGCGGGAGCGAGTGGGAGTGCGCAGTGGGACACGATTGCACACACTTCACCTACATCTACTGAGAATGATCACTGTTTTTGAACAAAAACTGTGTTCATTCTCGCTGCACAAGCACGGATTGGCTCAGGGGACTTCTGTCCCCTGCCATTAATCCCACTTGTCTCTGTGACCATCGCGATCATGCGCTTCCACGAGTGAGAAGTCTAACAGTATCGTTCGGAACGACTGTTAGTGGTTTTGCTTCACTACAGTGTAAGATTGCAACTGTGTGTGTGTGCGTGGCGTTCTCGTATTTGGCCTAAGCGCAAAGCTGACCCAAATACTAAAACGCAGAGTGCGTGTTGACCGCTCGACAGCTGAGTGAACGTGTCTAGCAAACCGCTAGTGGTGGCAGTAAGGAGCTTTTGAGGGGTCACAGCCTTGTTTGTAGCTTGAATAAGGCTGCTCCCTGCTTGATCTGGTCAAACCCGCAGTCGGGAACCGTATACACAGGCGTGCCGCGGGCCGGTTCCTGACAAGGAGGAAAAGTGAATTGGATCAAGTATGTCTCTTTGGAGAAAGGGCTTTCTAGTATGTGAGGTCACTGGACCTCAAAGACTCCATAATGTGTATAAAGACTCAGATACTTGACGACACCTAGTCAAATATTTCTCATCCGTGGCTAACAACAAAAACTGGGATGCTCTTGGCAATGGTGCAGGAAATACAAGTGTGCCATATTATGTTGTAGAGAACAAATCGTCAAAACTTTTCTTGGGAAGAGCAGTCTGAGGTCTTGACAGCCGTCAAAACAAACTCTAAAGATGTTCCCGGCGTCCTGCGTGTTGCTATAGCAGGAAAAGACGTGTCTCAGAAGCCCTCCATACAGGAGTTGTGGACCATGTTATGTTTGCTCAGAAAAATATAACAGAATGTATTCCAGGAATTCAAAAAGATATGAAATTAAATACAGACGTTTTATTTTATATCATTGAAATAATGTAATCATAGATTTAAAGAGGCACCGTAAAGTAGAATGTACTAATTTATTCATTTGAAGTTAATTCTTATTTTATGTTGAATATTATTATATTTTAACATCATAACTTCTTGTGTTTATATATTGCTGTCTATTGGTATTTAACCCCACCCCTCCCAGTGATGTTTAGCCTAGGCTAAGATGTCACGAAGCCTTCTCCTCCTGGTGCACTCCGAGAGATCTGGTGTGAGAGACCAGGTGATACATCTCGCAACCACCTGTGATCAATTTAAGAATGTAAATCAGTGTGAGGAAAGAGTTTACAGTGGCAAACCCTGACTAAATAATTTGTAAATGCATGTTGTAAAATATAAGCACATTTAATCATTTAGTTAGATTCAGTAAATTTTTTCTTTAAAGGATACATCCAAACAACCGAAAAATAAAAAAATTCACTTACCTGGGGTTTCCCCCAGACACTGCCAGCCGTCCTGTGCCCTCGCCAGAGCTCAGCTCCATGCTGGTGGTCCGGAGTCCCCTCCGGAGCAGGATCTCCACTGCGTCTGCGCGAGCGGCTCTCAGAGTCGCGCTGACATCATCTGGACTGTACTACCCAAATGACATCAGTGTGACTCTGTAAGCTGCACGCCTGAGTGCAGGGGAGCACAGGAAGAAAATGATCTGGCGATGTCGGCATCTGCACCGGAGGGAACCAGGAGCCACCAGAGCTGCGAGGGCACGGAACGGTTGCCAGGGGCTGGAGGAAGCCCATGATAAGTGGATTTTTTTTTATTATTTCATGTTGCTTGGACCTTCCCTTTAAGTACTGATAAATACACACATAAACATGGTCAAGTCACATTATTATGACCACCCGTCAATATTCAGAATAACCACAGCTGGCAGCACAAACAGAAGCCAGAGACCCTGAGAGAGTGACTCTGTAAGATGCGAATGATTGCTAGAGACATCTGTTCAAATTGCAGTGCATTAGGGGCTAATGCTGGGAATACACGGTACGTTTTTTTTTTTATCAATCGAGCCGCTGATGGCTCGATTGATCATTTCCGACGTGTCCGATACCCCGCCGGATCTATTCCGTGCTCAATACCAGCGGGCAGGACAATAGAAGAAACGAACGCAAGATAAGAAGCCGCCCGCGGGGACGAGCAGGGACACGCCGGAATCTATCGAGCGGCTTGATACATGGTACAAAATGTACCGTATATCCCCAGCATAAGCTTACAAATTCCATGAAATTCCAGTTTTCGAATTTCTGATCAGAAGTTGCCTATCCACGGCGGAAATTGAAGTGTGGAAATCAAAATTTCCACAGAATACCACGTTATTGAGACTCTGAATCTTTAGGCCAATCACAAGATTCAGAAGTATTAGGCAAATCAGAGAATTCAGAAGTGTCCATGGTTGGCAATCGGAAATGCGTATTACACATACATGCGTACATCCACACAATACAGCTGAGTCCCTAGTATCTGCCACCAGCCGGGATCACCTGATGCTGGTTACATGTGCTTGCCGGTTGCTTGAGCAACCGGCCTAAAATGCACAAACCTCCCTTACCAAGCCTCCAGTGATGTCCAGCAGCCTTTCTGCAGCACCAAGCGGGCTCCTAGCAGGCTTCCCCCATGCATGGAAGCCAGCATGTCTCCTGACTCGGTCATTTGACTCATCGATTTGCGTACACGGATGCCGGAAGCTGCTAGGAACCCGCTAGGAGCTGCAGAAAGGATGCTAGACATCTCTGGAGGCTACTTGGCTTGGTGGAATAAATGATCACTATGCAAGGGGGAGGGGGGGTAGGGGGATAGGGGGGGCTGCAGGAGGCTCCATGATAGTTTTGCTTGGGGTCACAGGGGGAATGTTGTTACACACTTGGTGCATATGTGTATATATAAGTTTCAGGTATCTGCAAATGTACAAGCCGCTGCATTAACTGCACAGGTGTGGGGCAGATGGAGAGCCACAACTGGGCATGTGCAAGCTGGTGAACTTCTGGTTCAAAGGTCCTGACCGCCCGGGTTAGGACCGATTACGGACCATATTATAGAGGTGAAAAATTGAATTGGATCAGGCCCACCCCGTCTCACTCCTGCGGCTGCCCAAGCTAACGGGGCTTCTACCAGGAGAACGAGGAGGACAAGGAAGATGGCGTAGAAGCAATCGGTGCGGAGGGGTCTGGAGGAAGCCCCAGGTATGTATAAAACTTGTATATCTATTTGTCTCAGGTTTCCTTTAAAGTCACTGAATGGCTAACATTTGTGCACTGTGTCTGCAATGTGCACCCACAGCGAGTACTAAAATAGAATTCCCGAATATTCCTTCGGCCAAATCCATGAACTTTGGCTATTTTTTTGAATATTTTATAATACATTGACATTTTGGTTTCAGGCTCGTTGTCTATGTTTATAGAACAAAAGTTATTTTATTTTTGCTTGGTAGTAAAATAAATAGATATCTTATAACATTCTACCTTGTCCATAATACTGCAAGCTCCTTAAACCAGCCTCAAGCAAAGTACAAATACATTATCTAGACATGGTCAACTGTCAAAGTTTTAAAGAAAAACTTAAGTTTTGAAACAATCGCTGAAAATATTAAAAAAAAATCCAAGTCTACAAGTCAATTTAAAGGGATACTGTAGGGGGGTCGAGGGAAAATAAGCTGAACTTACTCGGGGCTTCTAATGGTCCCCCGCAGACATCCTGTGTTGGCGCAGCCACTCACCGATGCTCCGGCCCCGCCTCCAGTTCACTTCTGGAATTTCTAAATTTAAAGTCTGAAAACCACTGCGCCTGCACGCCCGTGTCCTCGCTTCCGCTGATGTCACCAGGAGCGTACTGCGCAGACACAGACCATACTGGGCCTGCGCTGTGCGCTCTTGATGACATCAGCGGGATCGAGGACACGGCAACGCAGGCGCAGTGGTTTTCAGACTTTAAAGTCTGAAATTCCAGAAGTGAACCGGAGGCGGGGCCGGAGCATCGGTGAGTGGCTGCGCCAACACAGGATGTCTGCGGGGGACCGTTAGAAGCCCCGGGTAAGTTCAACTCATTTTCCCCTGACCCCCCCACAGTATCCCTTTAAAGGGCACCTGAAGTGAGAGTGATATGGAGGCTGCCATATTTATTTCCTTTTAAACATTGCACATTACCTGGCTGTCCTGCTGATCCTCTCCCTCTAATTATTTCACCCATAGACCTTGAACAAGTGTGCAGATTAGATGTTTCTGACTAATGTCTAACTGGATTTGCCACGTGCTTGTTTAATTTGTATGATTCAGACTCTACTTATATTAGGAAGATGAGCAAGATACCAACTGGTATTATTTAAATGGAAATCTTTTTTTTTTTTAAGTTTAATTTACCTGGAGCTTCTACCAGCCCCCTGCAGATGTCCTGTCCCATGCTGGTCCTCAAGGATCCTCTGCAGTGGCGCTCGATTGTCAGACGAAAAAACAAAGAGAGATCCACGACGGGGACTGGAGGATCCTTGAGGACCGGTGTGTGACATGATGTCTGCAGGGGGCCAGTAAAAGCCATCCACAAACGAACAGGGTTGGCACCTCCGTTGGTAGCTCAATCCTCAATCAGGAGAGCAATGCCGGTGCTCTCCTCCAAGCAGGTACACCACTCCTGCTCCACAATGTGATCACAAGATATATATAGAAGGAGACATTCCACAGGCAGGAGCTTGCGTTCATGTTTTATTAGCTCTGTCGGTACACTACAAGTTACCTGAAGGGCAGAGCACGTAACATGTAGTGTACCAACAGGGCTAATAAAACGTGAACGTAAGTTCCTGCCTGTGGAGTTCCTCCTTCTATACATATTTTCAGTGAACCCACCTCATCACTGCATATACCTACCTGTTGTGTTCAGTGAACCCACCTCATCACTGCATATACCTACCTGTTGTGTTCAGTAAACCCACCTCATCACTGAATATACCTACCTGTTGTGTTGAGTGCACCCACCTCATCACTGCATATACCTACCTGTTGTGTTGAGTGCACCCACCTCATCACTGCACTGCACCTCATCAGCTGGACAGTCGCTGTTGTTCTATCATTGAGCTACCACAGCCCAGCGACCATATGGGCTTGAAAACCGCCACGGCCTGCACTCTCGCCATGGTGCGCACCAGTCCAGCATGGCCGTCACTACGCAAACAGCTATTTGCGGTGCGTTACACAGTGAGTTTGGTGTGTCAGTGTGAAGCAGAACTCTAATTACACTCCCTGATTGATGTATACCCATGCAAGATGTTTGAAAGCACTTTAGGCCTGCAATTTAGCATTCAATGTCATTTCTGCCCTTAAAACGCTGCTTTGCGTCACATCCAGATTTTTCCCCGGGACTTTTGGCATGTATCCCACTCCGCCATGCCCCCCTCCAGGTGTTAGACCCCTTGAAACATCTTTTACATCACTTTTGTGGCCAGCCTACATTTTTTCTAGTTTTCGAAGTTCACCTCCCCATTGAAGTCTATTGCGGTTCACGAAAGTTTGCGCAAACCGAACCTTTTGCAGAAGTTTGCGAACCGAAAATCGGAGGTTTGGGCCATCTCTACTGTTGTATCTATTGCACGTTATTTTCAATAAGACACTTGTCTGTACCGGCAGTGCTGCACCTGCACAAAGTGGTTACCAGCTCCACTGTCAGCGAAGCTCGTGACACAAAATAAATCAATCAGTAAAACACAGCATGCATCACAGAGTCATAGTAAGTGGATATACAATTCATCACCCTCCATCATGTAGCCCTGTGTGGGTTTCTTCTGGGCTCTCTGGTTTCCTCTAGAGTTGGGCCGAACGGTTCGCCTGCGAACGGTTCCATGCGAACTTCAGTGGTTCGCGTTCGCGTCCCGCAGGCGAACCTTTGCGGAAGTTCGGTTCGCCCCATAATGCACATGGAGTGTCAACTTTGACCCTCTACATCACAGTCAGCAGGCCCAGTGTAGCCAATTAGGCTACACTAGCCCCTGGAGCCCCACCCCCCCTTATATAAGGCAGGCAGCGGCGGCCATTACGGTCACTCGTGTGCTGCCTGCGTTAGTGAGAGTAGGGCAAGCTGCTGCAGACTGTCTCTCAGGGAAAGATTAGTTAGGCTTAACTTGTTCCTGTCTGGCTGCATACCTGTTCTGTGAACCCACCACTGCATACCTGTGCTGTGAACCCACCACTGCATACCTGTGCTGTGAACCCACCACTGCATACCTGTGCTGTGAACCCACCACTGCATACCTGTTCAGTGAACCCACCACTGCATACCTGTGCTGTGAACCCACCACTGCATACCTGTTCAGTGAACCTGCCACTGCATACCTGTTCTGTTCAGTGGACCCGCCACTGTATACCTGTTCATTGAACCCACCACTGCATACCTGTGCTGTGAACCCACCACTGCATACCTGTTCTGTGAACCCACTACTGCATACCTGTTCAGTGAACCCGCCACTGCATACCTGTTCTGTTCAGTGGACCCGCCACTGTATACCTGTTCAGTGAACCTGCCACTGCATACCTGTTCTGTTCAGTGGACCCGCCACTGTATACCTGTTCATTGAACCCACCACTGCATACCTGTGCTGTGAACCCACCACTGCATACCTGTTCTGTGAACCCGCCACTGTATACCTGTTCTGTTTAGTGAACCCGCCACTGTATACCTGTTCTGTTTAGTGAACCCGCCACTGTATACCTGTTCTGTTTCGTGAACCCGCCACTGCATACCTGTTCTGTCCAGTGGACCCACCACTGTATACCTGTTCAGTGAACCCGCCACTGCATACCTGTTCTGTTCAGTGGACCCACCACTGTATACCTGTTCAGTGAACCCGCCACTGCATACCTGTTGTGTTCAGTGAACCTGCCACTGCATACCTGTTCTGTGAACCCGCCACTGTATACCTGTTCTGTTCAGTGGACCCGCCACTGTATACCTGTTCTGTTTAGTGAACCCGCCACTGCATACCTGTTCTGTTCAGTGGACCCGCCACTGTATACATGTTCATTGAACCCGCCACTGCATACCTGTTCTGTTCAGTGGACCCGCCACTGTATACCTGTTCAGTGAACCCGCCACTGCATACCTGTTCTGTTCAGTGGACCCGCCACTGTATACCTGTTCAGTGAACCCGCCACTGCATACCTGTTCTGTTCAGTGGACCCGCCACTGTATACCTGTTCATTGAACCCACCACTGCATACCTGTGCTGTGAACCCACCACTGCATACCTGTTCTGTGAACCCGCCACTGTATACCTGTTCTGTTTAGTGAACCCGCCACTGTATACCTGTTCTGTTTAGTGAACCCGCCACTGCATACCTGTTGTGTTCAGTGAACCTGCCACTGCATACCTGTTCTGTGAACCCGCCACTGTATACCTGTTCTGTTTAGTGAACCCGCCACTGTATACCTGTTCTGTTTAGTGAACCCGCCACTGCATACCTGTTCTGTTCAGTGGACCTGCCACTGTATACCTGTTCAGTGAACCCGCCACTGCATACCTGTTGTGTTCAGTGAACCTGCCACTGCATACCTGTTCTGTGAACCCGCCACTGTATACCTGTTCTGTTCAGTGGACCCGCCACTGTATACCTGTTCAGTGAACCCGCCACTGCATACCTGTTCTGTTCAGTGGACCCGCCACTGTATACCTGTTCATTGAACCCACGACTGCATACCTGTGCTGTGAACCCACCACTGCATACCTGTTCTGTGAACCCGCCACTGTATACCTGTTCTGTTTAGTGAACCCGCCACTGTATACCTGTTCTGTTTAGTGAACCCGCCACTGTATACCTGTTCAGTGAACCCGCCACTGCATACCTGTTGTGTTCAGTGAACCCGCCACTGCATACCTGTTGTGTTCAGTGAACCTGCCACTGCATACCTGTTCTGTGAACCCGCCACTGCATACCTGTTCTGTTCAGTGGACCCGCCACTGTATACCTGTTCAGTGAACCCGCCACTGCATACCTGTTGTGTTCAGTGAACCTGCCACTGCATACCTGTTCTGTGAACCCGCCACTGTATACCTGTTCTGTTTAGTGAACCCGCCACTGTATACCTGTTCTATTTAGGGAACCCGCCACTGTATACCTGTTCTGTTCAGTGAACCCACCGCATCAGTGCGCATACCTGTGCAGTTAAGTGAACCCACCTACCTACGTGAGTGCACGCAGTGTGATATACCACTCCGTGCATACCCGAAATGGACAAAACAGGTAGAGGAAGAGGTAGTGCCAGAGCCAGAGGAAGGCCACCCGGCAGATCTGCGCGAGGTCGTGTAAATGTAATTTCGTGTGGACCTGGCCCACAGTACAGTGCTCGGAAGAAGGCACGTCCCATCACCTCCCAAGATTGTCAGGACGTGGTTGAGTATTTAGCGACACAGAACACCTCATCTTGCTCAGCCACCAGCGCTACTACTAGCACCACTTCCGCTGCATTTGACACTTCGCAAGAATTATTTAGTATTGAAATCACTGATGCACAGCCATTGTTGTTACAGCCAGATGAATTTTCACCAGCTCATATATTTGAGTTACCTGGCAACACTATGGATGTAACGTGTAAGGAGGATGAAGGACCTACTGATGGTGCATGTTTGGATTTGTCTGAGGCAAGCGAAGCTGGGCAGGATGATTACGATGATGACGATGATAGGGATCCTCTGTATGTTCCCAATAGAGGAGATGAAGAGGGGGACAGTTCAGAGGGGGAGTCAGAGAGTAGTAGGAGGAGAGAAGTTGCTGAAAGAAGCTGGGGCAGCTCTTCGTCAGAAACAGCTGGTGGCAGAGTCCGGCACCATGTATCGCCACCTATGTACAGCCAGCCAACTTGCCCTTCAGCATCAGCTGCTGAGGTGACGGTCCCCATAGTGCCCACATCCCAGGGTGGCTCAGCGGTGTGGAAATTTTTTAATGTGTGTGCCTCAGATCGGACCAAAGCCATCTGTTCGCTCTGCCAACAAAAATTGAGCCGTGGAAAGGCCAACACTCACGTAGGGACAAGTGCCTTACAAAGGCACCTGGAGAAAAGGCACAAACAGCAATGGGATGGCCACCTGAGCAAAAGCAGCAGCAGCACACAAAAGCAAAGCCACCCTCCTTCTCCTCTTCCTCCTCCATCAGGTGCATTATCTGCTTCTGCCGCTTTCTCCCTTCCACCTTCACAGGCACCCTCCTCCACTCCGCCTCTGCCCTTGAGCGGTTCCTGCTCCTCTGCCCACAGCAGCAGTCAGGTGTCCGTGAAGGAAATGTTTGAGCGGAAGAAGCCAATTTCGGCCAGTCACCCCCTTGCCCGGCGTCTGACAGCTGGCGTGGCGGAACTGTTAGCTCGGCAGCTGTTACCATACCGGCTGGTGGACTCTGAGGCCTTCCGTAAATTTGTGGCCATCGGAACACCGCAGTGGAAGATGCCAGGCCGCACTTATTTTTCGAGAAAGGCCATACCCCAACTGCACCGTGAAGTTGAGAGGCAAGTGGTGTCATCTCTTGCGAAGAGCGTTGGGTCAAGGGTACACCTGACCAGGGATGCCTGGTCTGCCAAGCACGGGCAGGGCCGCTACATTACCTACACAGCCCATTGGGTGAACCTGGTGGTGAACGATGGCAAGCAGGGCGCAGCGGACCAAATTGTGACACCTCCACGGCTTGCAGGCAGGCCTCCTGCCACCTCCTCTCCTCCTGCTACATGCTCTTCGCTGTCCTCCTCCTCCTTGGCTGAGTGGCAGTTCTCCTCTCCAGCTACACAGCCCCAGCTCTGCAGGGCCTATGCTGCATGCCAGGTACGACGGTGTCACGCCATCTTAGACATGTCTTGTCTCAAAGCGGAGAGTCACACTGGAGCAGCTCTCCTGGCTGCTCTTAAGAAACAGGTGGATGAGTGGCTGACCCCGCACCACCTGGAGATAGGCAACGTGGTGTGCGACAACGGCAGCAATCTGCTTGCCGCTTTGCATATGGGGAAGCTGACACACATACCCTGCATGGCACATGTCATGAATCTAGTGGTTCAAAGATTTGTGGCAAAGTACCCTGGCTTAGCGAATGTCCTGAAGCAGGCCAGGAAGTTCTGTGGGCATTTGAGGCGGTCTTACACAGCCATGGCACGCTTTGCGGAAATTCAGCGCAAAAACAACATGCCGGTGAGACGCCTCATTTGCGATAGCCCGACTCGCTGGAACTCGACCCTGCTCATGTTCTCCCGCCTGCTAGAACAGAAGAAAGCCGTGACCCACTACCTCTACAACTACAGTAGAATGAAACAGTCTGGGAAGATGGGGATGTTCTGGCCCGACAACTGGACACTGATGGAAAATGCATGCAGGCTCATGCGGCCGTTTGAGGAGGTGACCAACCTGGTGAGCCGCAGTGAGGGCACCATCAGCGACTTAATTCCCTACGCTTACTTCTTGGAGCGTGCTGTGCGTAGAGTGGCGGATGAAGCTGTGAATGAGCGTGACCAGGAACCGTTACGGCAGGAACAGGCATGGGACCAATTTTCATCAGACCCAGCTGTTTCCTCAACACCTGCGGCAGCACAGAGGGGGGAGGAGGAGGAAGAAGAGAAGTCGTGTGCAGAAGACGAGTCAGACTCAGAGGATGATGAGCAAGGTGTTTCTTTGGGGGAGGAGGAGGAGGAGGAGGGGACAGCGGCAGGAGAACAACCTCAGCAGGCATCGCAAGGGGCTTGTGCTGCTCAACCTTCCCGTGGTATTGTTCGCGGCTGGGGGGAGGAGGTTGACTTACCTGACGTCACTGAGGAAGAGCAAGAGGAGATGGAGGGTACTGGATCCGACTTTGTGCAGATGTCGTCTTTTATGCTGTCCTGCCTGTTGAGGGACCCCCGTATAAAAAACCTCAAGGGGAATGAGCTGTACTGGGTGGCCACACTACTAGACCCTCGGTACAGGCACAAAGTGGCGGACCTGTTACCAACTCACCGGAAGGTGGAAAGGATGCAGCACATGCAGAACCAGCTGTCAACTATGCTTTACAATGCCTTTAAGGGTGATGTGACGGCACAACGCCAGCAAGGTACCACTGCCACTAATCCTCCTCCCGTGTCCACGCAGTCAAAGACAGGACGCTCCAGCGATCTCATGGTGATGTCTGACATGCGGACGTTCTTTAGTCCAACGCCTCGCCGTAGCCCTTCCGGATCCACCCTCCACCAACGCCTGGAACGGCAGGTAGCCGACTACCTGGCCTTAAGTGTGGATGTAGACACTGCTGTGAACAGCGATGAGGAACCCTTGAACTACTGGGTGCGCAGGCTTGACCTGTGGCCAGAGCTGTCCCAATTTGCCATCCAACTTCTCTCCTGCCCTGCCGCAAGCGTCCTGTCAGAAAGGACCTTCAGCGCAGCTGGAGGCATTGTCACAGAGAAGAGAAGTCGCCTAAGTCACAAAAGTGTTAAGTACCTCACCTTTATCAAAATGAATGAGGCATGGATCCCGGAGGGCTGCTGCCCGCCCCAAGACTAAGTCAGTCCCCGCACACACAGCATCTCTGCCTGCACGCCGTGTGACTGGCTGCCTGGCCTGCCCCAAGAAGACTAAGTCGCTCCCAGTCCCTCCACACAGCATGTCTGCCTGCAGGCCGCTTGACTACCTTCTCCGCCACCACCAACAGGGTCCGGGACTCCAGGCGGATTGCTGAATTTTTTAGGCCGCTGCTAGCAGCGGCCGCTGTAATAATTTTTCTGGTGCGTGTACATGACTGCCTAATTTTTCTGGCTGCACTGCGGGCAGCTGCAACAACAAAAGAAAAGGCATGTACATGCGCCCATTCCCCTTCGTGATCATTACCTTGCCGTGGTGAAGGGGCTTGCGTATCACAATGAAGCAATGACCGGCGCCTAGATGAGTGTCTCGGGGGGCACACCCACGATAATAAGGTCGTTGCCTCATTGTGGTCAGACCAAATTTGATCAGCTGGACAGTCACTGTTCTGTCATTCAGCTACATCAGCCAGGCGACCATATGGGCTGTAAAGCCACCAAAACCTGCACTCTCGCCATGGTGCGCACCAGTCCATCACGGCCGTCACTACACAAACAGCTGTTTGCGGTGCGTTACACGGTGAGTTTGGTGTGTCAGTGTGAAGCAGTACCTTAATTACACTACCTGATTGATGTATACACATGCAAGATGTTTTAAAGCACTTTAGGCCTGTCATTTAGCATTCAATGTGATTTCTGCCCTTAAAACGCTGCTTTGCGTCACATCCAGATTTTTCACCGGGACTTTTGGCATGTATCCCACTCCGCCATGCCCCCCTCCAGGTGTTAGACCCCTTGAAACATCTTTTCCATCACTTTTGTGGCCAGCATAATTATTTTTTTTTTCAAAGTTCGCATCCCCATTGAAGTCTATTGCGGTTCGCGAACTTTAACGCAAACCGAACCTTCTGCGGAAGTTCCCGAACCAGGTTCGCGAACCTAAAATCGGAGGTTCGGCCCAACTCTAGTTTCCTCCCACATCCCAAAAACATACAGATAAATGAATTGGCTTCTCATATTGTTTTCTAGTACAGGAAGAGTTAAAAAAAAGCTTCAGTTGTTATCTATGCAAAATAGCTTCTCAGAGCTATTCCACCCACTGGGTCAAATACAGCGCTGTTTTCTGAAGCACTTAAACATCCAAGAAACAGTGAGAGACAGCTTGAGACTTACTGCGGGAAAGTTCAAAGGGTCATTATCTCTGCTTTGTTTTATAGCTTAAAAGACAGAGTGTGGTTTTAAAACTGCAACTATGACAGTATGATGCAATGTTCTATAAAAAAAAAAGCTGTATATCTGAAAATAAAAATATGAGAAGCTTTTCTTTGCTACTAATGTTCTAGTCATTATCCATATTACACATACAATTTGTTATATCACAAGTTTTTTGTTTTCTTTTTTTGCTTCAGGTTTGTGTTAAATGCGGCCACTAAAATTTCTTATCAAGCTTCTCCAACAGTTGCACGAGGTAATTAACCACTTCACCTCCAAACGTTTTTTCCCCTTAAAAAAATCAGAGCAATTTTCATCTCTCTGCGCTCCCTCCATTTATTCGCATATAACTTTATTACTACTTATCACAACAAAACAATCTATATCTTGTTTTTTTAACAGAAAAAATAAGAAAAATATGGAAAAAATGTATTATTTCTCAGCCATCATAGTTTTAAAATAATACATGCTAATGTAATTAAAACCCAACACATTTTATTTGCCCATTTGTCCCGGTTATTGCAACACTTAAACTTTTTCCCTAGTACAATGTGTGGCGCCAATATTTTATTTGGAAATAAAGGTGCATTGTTTCAGTTTTGCGTCCATCCCTAATTATAAGTCCATAATTTATAAAGTAATAGTAATATACCCTCTTGACATACATATTAAAAAAAGTTCAGTCCCTAAGTTAACTATTTATGTATTTTTTTAATTTGTAAAATGTACAATGTAAAAATAGGTCCTTTATTGAAAAATAAAATCTAGATGTAATTTTACTATTTGGCCACAAGATGCCCTCGCAGCTGACTTCCATATGACTCGCATTACAACGCAAAGAGGAAGTGATGTGTGGACTGTGTTTGTGAATGGCGGCGCCGTCTCTTGGACGGCTGCTTCCATTCACACGGGGACTTAGATCAATGAATCAATCAATGGGAACTATGAACAGGAGTTATGGCATTTTGCAGGTACATAGTTACTCATCCTGGGGGAGGGGAAGTGGTTAAATATTCCTTTTGGGACTGTATTCTCCTTCTTTCTTTCTTTTTTTTTTTTTTTTTTTTTTTTTTTTGCTGTTCGTTCTAAAATCCAACTTATCACCCCCCTTGATCATTTTCATGCATCTTTTAGTTTATAACTTACACAGCAGTATTCAGTTGTTTGAAAACACTCTTCATCTGTGAGGATAAATGAATGAATGAACACCTTCCTTTGTTTAATACTCTATGTTCTTGCGTGCCTTGATTTTTTTTTTTCTTTTCAAGATTTTCACTCACCCAAAAGCCTTGTAGGCTCTGGAAAAAATAATTAAAAAGAGAGTATATAATTGATGTCAATTATGTATATACCGATATAGATCTTTTTTATTGTTGTCATTGCCGAATGAAGTGTTTCCCGGTTTTCACTGTTACGTGGTTACTAAGGCGATAGGTAAATAGCACGGGGGATTCTCCAAAAGATCGTCCTGACAATGGTCACCTCTGTTTTTCAGCTAGTAGGATACTAATGTATGTGTCTTTATGCTTAAAGCACACTCCGCCATATGTCACCTTGGCAACTGCTGTTTTTCAAAGCAAACCATAAATGCTTGATTTCAGAAATACAAAGAGAGATAGAAGCCGGTACCAGAAAATATATGCAGACACAGGACACTGATTTATCCTGGTTTCTAGAAAACTGTAAGTTATGAAAACTGTAAAGGGTAAAGAAGAAGAAGAAAAAGGTTAACCCTTTGAAAAGTTAAATCTGCAAAAGTACTTTAAGTACTGCATATACAGTAGCTCCACAGGATTCAAGGAATCTTCAGAATTACTACTACACATTAAACCACTTCTCTAACTATTGCTATATTTATTTTACAGCGAAACACCATCTTTTTTGGAAAATGTATAATCTCTTTAGAGGAGCACTGCAACTTTTTAGAATTAATAGCTAATATTATTTCTAATTTTAACCTCTTGTATTTGAATTCAAATGCTCAGCATCTCATAGCATATCGATTGAACTTAGAACATCCTGTTAGTCACTTAATTTGTGCAGATGTGGAAAATAAGCAACCACTGGTACCAGTGGCGTAGCTAAGGAGCTGTGGGCCCCGATGCAAGTTTTACATTGGGGCCCCCCAAGCACTCTATACATAACAATTGATATGGCGCACCAAAACCTGCCAATGGCAACAACAGTGTTAGAGGTGCAAGAAGGGAATGGGGAGCAGTTTGTTAATGATTACCACTATTTAAAGCATCTATAGAAGTGATTATTATGAGCACAAGACCAATAGAGAGCTAATACTGTGGTTAAGGGAGGGCCCCTTGGGGCCCCTCTGGCTCAAGGGCCCCGATGCGGTCGCAACCTCGGCACCCCCTATTGCTATGCCCCGACTGGTACTGTTTTATACAGTTGATTAATCCTGCAGGAAGAGAAATGTACTTAGGATGTACTAGTGATGATGATGATCTGCTAATTATGACTACACAAAATTCCACGTAAAATTTTACAATTTCTGCCACTTGTTATTATGATTTCAAAATTCATTTGATTTTGTGCAATCCATTCCTAATTTTATGTAATGACACATAATTTTGCGCCGACTTTAGCAGTTCATAGCAATGCCCCCATACATGCTCTCGTCGCCAAAAATGCTACGCATCTTTTCAAACAGACCTTGTCATTTTTGAGAAAATCTATTTTAATCTCAATTTTAAAGAGAGCCCGAGGTGGGCTCAAAAAATGACAAAAGAGTAGGCTACCTGATCCGTGAGGCTGAACAGATCAGGTAGCTGTAAACACCGCCGCTCCCCGTGGGCTGCAATGGCCCACTTTCACCTTCGTGACCACTGGGTCATGACGCTGCACTGAGAGACTGTGTTGTCTCTCATAGCTCCCCAATGTCAGCTCAGGAAACTCTGCAGGAACGCCCCTGGTGGGCATTTTAAACAGGTAATTTCTCTCCCCGTGTTTACCTTCGTGTCAAGAACCGGCCCGCGGCACGCCTGCGTATACGGTTCCCGACTGCGGGTTTGACCAGATTAAGCGGGGAACAGCCTTATTTAAGCTACAAACAAGGCTGGAACCCCTCAAAACACCTCTCACTGCCACCACTAGCGTTGCTAGACACTTCCACTCTGCTGTCGAGTCCTCAGCGCGCACTCCGCGTTTTCGTATTTGGGTCAGCTTTGCGCTTAGGCCAAATACGGGAACGCCACGCACCCACACACACACACAGTTGCAATCTTACACTGTCGTGAAGCAAAGACCCACTAACAGTCGTTCCGAACGATACTGTTAGCTACTCGCACTGGCGTTGTTCGTACGTTGGGTCAGCTGCGCGCTTAGGCCAACGTATGACAAACGCCCCCACACACAATGCAATTACAATTTCCTACGGTAGTGTTGCTCAAGCGTACAATTAGGCATGAACTTATACACGGTTACACTTCAGTCTCTTCTAGGCTATGAGTGTTAGTTTAGTACGGCAGAAGTCAAACTTATTAAATAATAATTTAATATTCCAGAAAAAACATAGAACAGTGCAGAACTGAATATATACAAAAAGATTACAAAAAAACAAAGTAAAAATAGTTACAAGATAAAATGTACAAAGATAACACACAAAGCGATTTTGCTTACCAAAATAAACGGGAAATAAACGTACCAGCGTATCGATCTGGTGTTGTTGCGGGCGGTACGCACTTCTGGTCAGGAACCAGGTTAGTTCTAGCTGTGTGAGCTACCTCCAAGAACTACCAGTTGTGGCTATCCTAGCTGCGGTTTTATACTATGAAATACGCCTGGAGGCTGTAAGCCTGTGTGGACGGGGGGAAGCTAGATTTAATAACATCCTCAGACATAATTTGATTTCCCAGAGATCTGACATCCACATGTGAACAGTGTCCTATACAACAAAAGACTTTGTTAACCTCCAATCTCCCCAGGTTACAGGTGACAATTGATTAAGGCTTTCACATTGCAGCAGGATGTCCTGTGTGATCTGCTTCAAAGCAACTGTCTGATTAAGTGTTTCCTAATTACCTGTTTTCTGGCTGTCCAGAGGAACTGTATGCTAATGTCCCAGCCCCCTGCTTCCAGAGATATTCAATGCAAATGTAATACAGCCAGATAACCATCCCTTCAAAGCAGAATACACATGTGAGATATAGCAGACAGAAAATGACAGAGATATGTTCCTGTATTTCCTAATATCATCAGCACCTCAATATATTCCTGACACTTCGAGTTAGCAACAAATCTTGTAGCTGTAGCGCGCAGCGGTGGGGGGGGGGGGGCAGTGAGCGGCAGTTGGGGGAACCAGAGCCATGTCATTAGGCAGAGGACATGCCTCTGTGTCCCATCTGCCCCCCGAAGATCCACCTCGGGATCTCTTTAATGTGATTCACATTAAAGGGAACTTAAAGTAACACTAAGGTCCCCAATTTAATTGACCTGGGACTTCAGCCACCTGTGGTCATCTTGGAACCTGAATGGAAAATAAACTGAAGAGGTAAAACATTGTACATATGGAAATACAGTAATGCTAATAATGTATTTGTTGGAGTTTTAAGTTTGAAAAATGTAAAGATCTAAGCTGCACTAATGCAACCGATCTGGGCCATCTTGGCCAAGAATCTACCAAGTGTACAGGTGTCCTCCGTAGTCTGCTGAGGTAGCTGACCCGACATAACAGTAACTCCTGCAACCTCTGTAGAGATGTGGGGTATGGAGGCCTGGAGCTCCTGGCTATAATATGTATGTTATTGTCATTGTCTTAGACACCTGTTGGTTAAGGCAGCCATACACTGGTCGATTGCCACCAGATCGACCAAAAGATAGATCCCTCTCGGAATCTGATCGCAGAATCTAATCTGATCGCAGAGGAATCTATTGGCTGCCCATTACTGCACACAGATTTTGAATCGATCCACAACCTGTGGAGCTGCCGCCTGCCACAGGATCGACGCCCCCCCCCCCCCCCCCCCCCCCCGGCCTGCAGCAATACATTACCTGTCCGCTGGCGCGGGTACCTGGTCTGTGCTGACTCTTTCTCCGACTGGCCTGTCTCCTCATTACTTCCTGTCTCCTCCTGTGATGAGCGGAAGTCAAAACAGTAGAGGGCACTCTACTGTTTCAACTTCAGCTTGTCACAGGAGGAGACAAGAAGTAATGAGGAGAACAGGCCAGCCGGAGAAAGTTTCAGCACAGACCAGGTACCCGCGCCAGCGGACAGGTGATATATCACTGCCACTATGCTGCATCGGTTAATCGCTGTTAACGACGCGTTCCAACCCGCCCATGATCTAGCAAAATCTTCTGCCAGGACAGCTCGATAGAATCAATTGATTTCGGATGGAAATTGATCGTTCAACATTTGCGTTATTGATCACAGTGATAAAATCTACTGTATATTGACGGGAAATCGACACAGTGTATAGGTAGCTTTACAGAAAAATATCCAATGGGGGGTATTGGCACCAGTATAATTCTGGTGTTCAATAGCAATGATCCTGCAGGCTACACTGATAAAGAGTGTGTGGTGTGGGAGCACCAAGGTCCCTCAGGTGATCCACCACTCCAGCCAAGAACCCTGAAAGCAGATATGACCGGAGAAAGGGCTCCTACAGGAAATGTCATGCATGTCTGCATTATGTACACTGCATAATAAAAGGAATTAATCTGTAATTGTGGTTGAGCTCAGGTCAGATCTGCTTTCACAGCTTTGCAGTTGTTGACAGCCTGTAGCATCTTCAACGCCATGACATCTTCAGACCTTAAAGAGGGAGATGATGTGGTTATATAGGTACAATGACAAGCAGATGGATTCATGATGGGAGGGGAACTGTGCAAATCCAGTTGGTCCCGCTCTTCCCACAATTTAATTTCAGTTTCCTAATTCTACCAGATTCCATTCAACAGTTTAACAGGGCACTGGAAATATTAGGAGGAGGCTTTAAGCAGGGAGCACAGATTTAGGCCCCAGAGGAGGCACAGAGAGAGAGAGAGAGTTGCATGAAGAGGAGGCACACCTCCCTCTTGGTTATGATCGAAGCTTTCTAGAAGAGGTTGTTACAGAAATAAGCTCCTAACCAATCTGCATAGTATATGTTATTGTATAATAGTACCAGGGGCGTAACTAGGCCCCACCGGGCCCCCCTGCAGATTTTCAGAGCGCCCCCCCCCCCCCCCCTGGGACCCGCACGAGCCATTTTGTGGGTGCTGGAGGGGTGGCAGCATGAGGGGAAAGCCGTGGCCACAGTCGGCGGGGAGAGGGGAAGTCCCCCCTCTCCCTCACCTCAGGGCTCTCCCCTCTGTGCTCCCCTCCAGCTTAAATGTGTGTCCGTGGGCAGCGGCGGGCAGGACACAGATACAAACCTTCTGTGCGCTCCAGCCTGCGTTCCTCTCGCTAGCCTTTGACGTGACTTCCTGTTATACCGGAAGTCACGTCAGAGGCTAGCGAGAGGAACGCAGGCTGGTGGAGCGCATGGAAGGTATGTATCTGTTCCCTGCTCACTGCTGCCCACGGACACACATTGAAGCTGGAGGGGAGCGCAGAGGGGAGAGCCCCGAGGTGAGGGAGAGGGGGGGACTTCCCCTCTCCCCGCCGACTGTGGCCACGGCTTTCCCCTCATGCTGCCACCCCTCCAGCCCCCACAAAACGGCGGGAGCAGGGGCTGCAGGCCCTATTGTTACGCCAGTGAATAGTACTGTTTGTACTATTGCAGAAGAAGGTGGGCTCTGCACAATGTCCAAATGTCCACACTTAATTGGACTTTGTGTGGAGTCTACCTTCTTTTGCAGCCATTTTGAGGCACCTGGTTCCTGCACTGACCATACCCTGGAGGTAGACCATATGCTGGAGGTAGAGTGGATTTCACCACTTGTTCTGTTTGTACTATTGCTAGGGTTTTGTTGTGGGGTAAGAGTATCATAGGTCTTATGCGCTCATAGGGTAAGATGTGTGTGTGTGTGTGGGGGGGGGAGGGGGTGGAAATTTCTAGTTATGTCCCTGGGGTGTAACAGTGGGCGGTAAGCAATAGAGATATTTCTGGAAGGTCAGACCTGCAAAAGGTAGATGTTTCCCATATAACACATGGTAGTGACTACATGTGTCTGTTTTGGTTAGAACTATGCAATTTTTCCCAGACGTGGCACCTTTTAACATGCTGGTTCTCCATTTTTTTTCCATTGAGTAGGGTGAGGCTCAGAGGATGATGATCAAATCTTCCTCCCCTAAATAACTCCCCTCGTCCTCCTCAAGAAAATCCTCTGAAGCGCTCCACCATTGCAGCCCACCAGTATCCTCCAGTCTCTTCTAGAAGGAGGTGTTATGTACACTTCACTCTCTAAAAATTAGCCTGGGGGCCCCCCAACAGACACCCCCGACCAAAAAGCGCCATTAGAGGCCCTTTGTTGCAGCCAAATTTCCCTCCTGGGCCCCTGAGCTGGCTGCTGACCCTCCCCCAATCACCTCCCAACTTAACAGACTCTGCAAAGTCCCTGCGGAGCAACAGATAAGATGGGGGAGGGACACCTTGGAGGCCCCTACAGGCTCTGGGGCCCTGAGGCAATTGCCCATTTTTTCCCATGGTAGCTCCGGCCCTGATCAGAATCAGAATCAGAATCACTTTTATTTGCCAAGTATGACAGGAGTCATACTTGGAATTAGTTGTGGTTCACATGGCGTAGACAAGTACAAAAAGAAAAACAAGCACAGAAAAGAAAATTGAACAGGATAACACAAAACAGACAAATCAAAGTCCAAAGTTAGTTCAGATCAGTACAGTTCAGTACAGTTCCAGCCAGTCTGCGGTGCCTAACCAACCCTGGTGCAGTGAGGGTGAGCTGCGGAGACCCTACCTTCGTGGCAGTCCACCAATTAGTTTAGCAGCAAAATTGCTTGGGGGCAGGAGGGGGAAAGAGGTGTTCCTGCACCTGGTGTTTTTGAATGGGATAGTTCTATAGCGACGGCATGGCTGTTACAGTCACTAACCTTCTTCTTCCATTGTGGCCGATGTCAGAGGGCAAGGCTACAGCATGAAGTGAGGAGAATAGGGTTGTGGGATGCTCTAGATGGGTCTGGGGTCTTATACCTCCTTCCTGTTGTTCCTATCCCTATCTGAAGAAGTCATTTCCTGGACAACAGAGGTGGTGTTAGGTTTGCCTGATTCTAGACTGGAGTGAAGAGAAGCCAGGTGGTCTACAAGAAAGGTGATCAAGTGACCCTTACAGTTAACAAAATCTTAAGCTGGCCATACACTGGCCCAATTTGCCGCCGTTTCGACAGCAGATTTGATCACTGGGATCGAATCTGCTGCGGATCGTTCGCGCTACACGCCGAATTTCGATCCATTTCGTCCGATCCCGTCGATCGCTCCGTGCGTAAAAAATTACCGTCGATCGCCCGCGGGTAGGGAGCGCGTCGCTAGCGGCGTTCGAGTGCCCGACGACCGACGCAATAGAGCGGCAATACATTACCTGCTCCGCCGGCGCGACTACCCCCGGTCACCGCTGCTCCGTGTCCGCGCTGGTCTCCGGGATGCTTCAGTTCCTCCTGCCCGGCAGGAAGTTTAAACAGTAGAGGGAGCTCTACTGTTTAAACTTTCTGCCGGGCAGGAAGAAGTAAAGCATGCTGGACCTGGAGACCAGAGCGGAGAAGACATCGGAGACCTGGGGACTGGAGTCGCGCCGGCGGAGCAGGTAATGTATGCGGCAGGGGAGGGGAGCGGCGGCAGCAGCACCACCACCACAACAACAGATTGTGAACGGTTTCAGGCTGAAATCGGTTCACAATCTGTTTGCAGTAAAGGTAGCCATACGATCCCTCTCTGATCAGATTCAATCAGAGAGGGATCTATCTGTTGGTCAAATCTGATGGCAAATCGACCAGTGTATGGCTACCTTTAGAGCAGTGAGATAATAACTTTGAGAGGGGTGCCATGATTGGAGGTAAAGTTAGCCATCTATGGAATTGGTATTTAAGAAGGTGTCTTTCTTTTTACCTGTGTGGCACTCAGCCTTAAATGAATCATATGAAAAACATTTGAGTTTTTTGTTTAAGACACATTGAAGCATAATATTAGTTTTGTTTGAAGAACCTTCTTTGGCAGTTGTTTGGAAGCTGAACCATGGATTGTGGTTTTCTAAATGCTTGAGAAATACTTAAACTGCCATAAGTGTAATACATACTCACTAGCACATTTGCTGGATTTGTAAAATGAGCTAATAGCAATAGCAGGTACTGAGAGTCAAATTTTGTTATTGGTAGATCATATATTCCACTTACACACATCCTGGTGCTTTGGAAAATGATAATTTCTGTTGGAGCTTCACTAAGAAGGTGCACAAGGACAACACCTCAATTCAATAAGCAGTTTAGACTAGTTTACAGATGGTTTTTAGTCTACTGATGGTTTAGTGTAACATTTTAGACCTGTTTTTAGACCTGGTCTAAAACATTCAGTAATTACACAATTCACAAAGGCAAACAAGGAGTAACCACACCCACTTTTTCTGACAGAGATTAGAACAGTTGATTTCTGTCAGTAAAACACTTCTGTGAGGTATTTTAGATGTGAGGATGGAACTTTATGAATTAATTATGCAGGAGTTTAATAGTATCCAGAGCAGAGCTCGTTAAAGGAGAAGGATGTCATAGCTACTCGTTTGTGAATTGCATCTTTTGATCATTTCCCCTGCTTTACCGACCTAATTACCAAATGTTTTAGACCAGGTCTAAAATCAGGTCTTAGGGGGGCCTATTCACTCTTGCTGATCGCAAAACGCTAGCACTTTTGCTAGCGTTTTGCTATGGTGATTTAATTAACAAGAAAAAATCGCCATTCACACTTGCCGATTTTTTCATGATCACGTTTAGCGCTTCTATAGCACTAAAACGTGATCGCCGGGAAATTGCCCGAAAATGGTGCAGGCTACGCGTTTAGCGTTTCTGGGCGATTTGCGCCAATTAGCTCAAATTGCCCAAGTAAGAACGAGTCCATGGGTTTCACTACACTAGCGCCTTCAAAAGTGCTAGCAGTTGAGCGTTTTGCTGAAATCGCCGGCAAAACGCTCAAGTGTGAATGGGCCCTCAAACATTTGGTAATAGTGAGTTCCCCTTTGATGCAACTGACCAAACCATCAGTAGACTAAAAACCATCAGTAGACCAGTCTAAACTGCTTAGTGAATTGAGGCCAATGTTAGTGTGTAGGTGACTATACAGGATAATCATTACTTGTTCTTATCCTTTTTATGTACTAACTTGCCATATAAACTCAAAATACTACTCTAAAGTTGAGTATTTTATGTCCACCTTTAAGAAAATGGGAGGGGATTAATTTATAATTGGGTCAGTTTATTTTCTTCATTTAAAAATAAATTTAGGACACTTAGTGGTTATTTTACATTATATAAGTTGCTCTCAGTTATAACTGAAAGGACAACTGGTTTTCCAGGCAATGTCCATGTTTTCCTATGGCTCACTATATGCATTTTAACTGATTCTTCACAATGCACTGCTATGGAAAGTTACAACACATCAGTTTTTCACCTTATAGTGTCAAAGAGGCCTTGCTGATATTAACCTTTCATCTGCTTCCTCCAGCACTGAATCCAAACACTGAGGTTTTAATATCCTAAAAGCCTGAATATTTGCTATATAATAGCTGAAGGCCAATATTCAAACAATCCAACCACAGGCGAAAATTAAGTTGTGGGCTAAACATCAAGAACCCAGAAGATGAAGAAAATAAGATAAGACTATAGAGAGAGATTTTCATGAAGGGGAAGGTTAAAGAGGAACTCCAGCCTAAACAAACATACTGTCATTAAGTTACATTAGTTATGTTAATTAAAATAGATAGGTAATATAATATCTTACCCACTCTGTTTTAAAAGAACAGGCAAATGTTTGATTTCAAGATGACAGCCATCTTTTTGGTTGAAAGGAGGTGACAGGGAGCATGAGACACAGTTCCAACTGTCCTGTGTCCTAAACGCCTCTCCCAGTTGCTAGGCAACGTGAATAACAACATAGGAAATCCCATCATGCTTTGCACAGCATCAGAGAAAAAAAGCCCGGGCTTTTTTTCTTTGATGGGCGGAGCTTTGCTAAAAATGCAGCTAAAAATAATGGTTTGGTAAGAAAAACAAAGTTCTGATGCTGTGAAACTGTCAAAGAAACGCCAATCCTTTTCAGTTCTGCTGAGTAGATTTTTAGTCCAGAGGTTCACTTTAAGGTTATAGACCTCAGGTCTATAACATTAGATGAGACTAATGTTAGGGATCAGGCAAGGAAATTGGTAATCAAATGATGGAGCACCAGAAATCTTGGTAAAAACTGTGGTACGTATCCAAGTAAGAAACTCTCCAGGAAATGCATAGCCAAAACCCTTGAACCAGCACCAAACCCTAACCTATACAATTATAAAAAAAAAAAAAAATCCTGAAAAAAAAATAATTAATACATCATCACATACATTGTACCTAGATATCTTGGACCACATTATGTAATATTTATAAGTTCTGTCTAGCAACATCATTATCTCTGACACCTCTATACAGAACATTCCAATTTCCACATAAAGGTTCTGTATACTCCTATGTGTACATTTCTTTCACACACATTAAAGCCAGTGGAGTTCTTGGGAAGTAAAAAAAAAAGAAAGACTTGCAAAATTCCGAACATTCTCACGGCATGCTGATGACACCAAAACTGTATGTAACATCAAACTACGCTCCACGTCAAGTCCTCGAAAAGATTGGCCATGGAGACAGCAAATTTTCTTAACCATGTGTTGATTTGATTCAACTTTTCACAACATGATGCCAATTAACCAGCGGCCTTTGAAGATGTTAAAAAAAATAGCGAGTTCGCTTTGTGAACTTTTCCTCTACACTTTTGTCTTTGTTCGCATTCCTTTGTTCTTTAATTAAGGCTAAAAGTGCGTCTCCATGTTTCTGTTTATTTTCCTTGCTAGGTAACCAAACCTGAAACCAAGGATAAAGAAAATAAATAAGAATGATACAGATTCATTTTGAGTGTTTTCTCTACCTGAAATTCCTGCTTCACATTAATTACAAGGTAAGTTTTAAAGGTACCCTGCCAGTCATTTTGCATTTAAAGGATAAGTGTGAAGAAACGCGGAAAAGCCGCCGCAAGCGTTCAGGGTGAGGCGGCTGTTTCCACGTCCAACATGGCGGCACAACGCGAAGAAACCGCCGCATGCCGCATAGGCAAAGCGGTGGAGTCCACGTTGGACGCGGCGGTTTGTGCGCATGGCGATGCCCCTGACGTGGTGGTTGGACGTGGGGAGTCCGCCGCTCGCTTGGAAAGCGGTGCGGCGGCTCCCACACCCGAATCAGCTGTTACTTTGCAAAACATGTCTGGTGTGGCTGGGACTGCTAGTCCACACAGGTTCAGAAGGACGCGTGTGCGCGCTGAGAGGCAGAGCTTATATGACAGCCAGAGAAGAGGCCAAGCTGGTCAGCTGACATTTCTACCATCTTCCATTGGTCCAGCACTTAGGGGAGGCGCTGGAGAGCGCCTTGCTATATATACTGGGTGCTGGTCATTCTCTGGTTGTCTGCCGTTGCGATCACTACGTGGTAGCACTCAGACCTTGTCTGTATCTGTGTTCTAGCATAGTTTCCAAAGGTGTTGACGATCAAGAAACTCACACCTTAGCGTCAGGAATATTGTACTGTATTATTTGTTATGAACTTCTGCCTGCCTGACTATTCCTCTGAATCTGATTCTGTACCGTGCTATTTCTGATATCCTGTTGCCAAAACTCTACTCGTTCCTGGACTCTGTATTTGCCTCCTGATTCTGTACCTTGCTATTCTGATACTCCGTTGCCAACTCTGCCTGTCCATTGGATTACGTATCAGTCTCCTGAATCTGTACCTTATCTGTCTGTGTGTTTACGACCTGGTTTGTCCGACCTCGAGAACTGGCCTTACTGTTAGAGGCAGTTCCCAGACCTGTTAGTGACACCTCCTCTCTGGTGTCACTCACACTCTGTCCTTCCTACTCTCAGCCTAGCTCCTCCCCCGGGAGAGTCTAGGCCAACGGAAGGAACATACTTCTGTGCAGTACTCAAAGTATTGCTGTTGCATTTAACACTCACTTGTTATCTCAGGTGTCCAGAGGTTAGTAGATATATCTGATTATCGGTGATACTGCAGATCATCAATAATCGGGTATATTCTGTATTCTCGGTGATACTGCAGATCACCGGTAATCAGACCCTCTCTGTGTTACACCGATCGCTACAATAAGTGAACATTTATAATGAATTACTCATAGTGGTACATGTGCCGAAAAGTCCAGTAAAGTTTCTGTGTGCAATGCTGACAACGTAGCTTGCATTGCGCAAACGGCACAACACACGTGAGTGTTGTTAGAGTAGCTTGTGTTATTTTACCCATATGGCAGCTTTACTGGACTTTTGTGCATAGGCCCATTGTCCCCTGCAGAGATAGGAGGAGCTCATCACGACCTAAATTACAACTACTCACACGGAGCATACCAGTGTTTCTTAGGCTGAGTTCACACATAAAAGGTGTCCAGATACAAGACAGGCAAAAACAGCGCAGAAAATTTGGGCACACCATGCCCTCCATAGGCCGTAATGGGAATTACGACTATAGCGGCACTCAGACAGTAATGTTGGTGCCGTCCAAAGACGGCAATAGCTGGCAGCCGAATTACATCTTTGACCTGAGTCCAGGGTGGCCTGGAGGGGGGAATAGTAATTAACGCTGCTGCTGAGACATTTTTCGGCTTTACCCCGTCCCCAAATTTTCCGGCACCTTAATTACATGTATACGTGCAGTCCTGTCAGTTTTTGAGAGTTGGGATCAGTTTTGTATGAACTTTCTTCGGCTTGATTCACACATAAATCTGTACATTTCTAGTCCAGCCCTCTAATGTCCTGTCAGTTTTGCAACAATTTTCTGTGATTTTTCTTTGGCTTGGTTTACACATAAAAGGTGTACATTTCAGGTCCAGTCAAATCCTGTCCTGTCAGTTTTGTATGAGTTTTGTATGGGCTTCTTCACACATAAAAGGTGTTGTAACGATTGGTGTAGCACACAGACGTCTGATTATTGTGTGATCTGCAGAATCACCAATAATACAGACTCTATACCCGATTATGTGGTGATCTGCAGTATCACCAATAATGTAAGTATAGACGGCTGAGAAACAGAGGTGTAAAGTGTTTGGTGCAACAGTGGATAAACGGATAGATCTCACCAGAGAAGCTGGTGAGTACTATCTGAAACAACAGTGCTAGACCTCACCAGGGGAGCTGGTGGGTACTAGCTGCAACAACAGTGCTAGCCCTCACCAGGGGAGCTGGTGGATACTAGCTGCAATAACAGTAGTATAACTTTAACTAACCCTCACCAGAGGAGCTGGTGGGTATTTAATCAAAAGAGCACCTCACCAGTGGCAAGGGCCCACTGGTGAGTAGAGAGGTCAGACAAGCAAGGCTTGGCAACTGAGAGGCGAATACAGTACAGAAACGTGAGGCAGAAGAATAGTGAGTTATCAGGCAGAGGTTCAGCAACTAAGGTCAGATAGACAGAAGTACAGAATCGATGAGCAATAGCAAGGTCAGAGTATAGTCAGAATCATACACAGGTAATCAGTAATACAATATAACAATAGTCCTAGTCTTGTGTGAAATCCCTGGTTTCCTCCCAGATCAAAGCACACTGGATACTAGTCTAAGGTCTGAGCGCTAACACGAGTGTATTCGCAACAGCAGACAAGCTGCCAATGACCAGTGAAGGCCCAAGAAGCCGAGGAGAGCTCACAGCCGCACCCCTACCAATCAGCCAATCCGAGCGGCTTGAGTCACCGCTGACGTTAGCCGACCGGCAGGTCAGCTGACGCGCCTTCTTCCAGCATAAAGGGCCTGTCTCCGCACGCCCGCGCAATACAGTGACCCTATGAGCACGAGACAGTATTGTTCCCGGCGTGCTAGACGCTGACGGAACAGATGAGGCCTGAGAGCAAGGAACAAAGGCGGCTGCGGGTATACCCTGTGTGTCCACAGCCACCATAGTTGCAGATGTTACAGGTGTACAGTTCCAATTCTGTGAGGTTAAACATAGAAAACTGACAGGACAGGACTAGGCTGAAGCAGAAATGTACAGATTTAGCTGGAAACTGATCCTTACATATCTTTGATCTGTACTCTACGCATCTTGTCTGATTGCACATGGCATAGTCGGGCATAACAATCTTATAACAAGACCTGATGGATTTTCTGCTGCTAGGTAACATGAAAATGTAATAGTGAAAGGATAATCCCGCACTCATGCCACTGTAGCTAGCAGCAGTCATGCGGCGTGCCCCAGAGTGAATTGAGTGGATGACAGCACTCTTGTTACCAGCCTATAGAGAAAAAACTGGCACCTCCTTTGGTACTTTGTAACAATTTATTGAACTAGAACAATGCCAAAGTTTCAGGACCTTGCAGGGACCCTTTATCAAGGTGTGCAGTTCAAGACAATGATCTGCCCAACTGCCAAACAAACTTGCAAAGAAATCTGTGTTTGAACTGGGAGAATCCACCTCTGGAGACCTGCAGCACCTGCATAGTCAATGGCGCAGATGGACGCAGAAAAATAACCAGCCAGGAAAATGGACTGCTACATTTTAAAAAGTTAGCTTTTTCATGTCATTATATAATTATAAAGTTGTTTGTGTTGTGCCTGCCTGGTTTCATACAACAAGTTAGAGTTACCTTTGTGTTCCTGATACTAAATAGATCAATAAATAAATCAAACAACTTTGGTGTGTGTATATTTTAGCCGTACAGTTCATGAGCATATGATGGGGTGTACATGCAAAAAGTGCGGTCAGAAATTGCCGATAGTAGAATATTGGCAACTTTACTGATGTTCTAATCTTTTGCAGTGCTAATAACGATAGTAAAATAACAATAAATGATACTGATATTTTTCTAAAACGAATCCTAACCCTACTCTCTTATTATTATTTAGTATTTATATAGCACCGACATCTTATGCAGCGCTGTACAGAGAATGTAGTCTTGTCACTAACTGTCCCTCAGAGGAGCTCACAATCTAATCACTACCATAGTCCTATGTCTATGTATGTATCGTGTAGTGTATTTATTGGGATGTGGGAGGAAACCAGAGTGCCCAGAGGAAGCCCACACAGACACAGGGAGAACATACAATCCGTGCAGATGTTGACCTGGCTGGGACTCGAAACAGGGACCCAACACTGCTAGGCGAGAGCACTAACCACTACGCCACCCTGATGCCCAGAACCCCCCCTCTACCAATGCCTATTCCTAATCAGGGGCGTTGCTAAGCCCAAAGATCAGTGGCACGTGCCCCGGATCTTTTTGGAGGTGCCCTATATGTCACCCAGGCTGAGTAAGTTGTGTTGCCTCAATCGCGGGCATGCTGGGAGCTGTGGTGTATCAATCGGAGGTATGCTAGGTGCTATGGTGCCTCTATGTGGGCATGCAGGAAGCTGTGTTTCTTTTATGGGGGCATGCTGGGAGTTCTGGTGCCTGAATGGTAGGCCTGTGGGAGCATGGGAGGTGGTCTACTAAAAGGTCAGTTGTTTTCTATTAATGGAGGGGGGCTTCATCCAACATTTTGCTAGGCAGGCCTACTTTGACCGCTGTTAAGTTCATGTACATTTGACTCCACCTTTGACCATTCCCACATTCTGGTGAATGGCCACACTCATTTTCCAGCTTGAGTGCCCAAAAGTGCCCCAGATCTCTTTGGATCCTAGCAACGCCCCTGTTCCTAATTATCCCCTTATGATGCCTGATCTTAACCACCTATCTTGCATGCCTAGCCTTGACCACCCCCTCATGCCTACACCCACTGCTGCATGCATAACCTTAAAGTGAACCTCCAGACTAAAAATCTACTCAGTAGAACTGAAAGGGCTTGGTGTTTCTTTAACAGTTTCACAGCATCAGAACTTTGTTTTTCTCACCAAAGCATTATTTTTAGCTGCATTTTTAGCTAAGCTCCACCCATCAAAGAAAAAAAGCCTGGGCTTTTTTTCCCTAAAGCTGTTCAGAGCCTGATGGGATTTCCTATGTTGTTATTCCCGTTGCCTAGCAACAGGGAGAGGTGCTCAGGACACAGGACAGTTGGAACTGTGTCTCATGCTCCCTGTCACCTCCTTTCAACCAAAAAGATGGCTGCCATCATGAAATCAAACATTTGCCTGTTCTTTTACAACAGTGTGGCTAAGAGATTATATTACCTATCTATTTTAATTAACATAACTAATGTAACTTAATGACAGTATGTTTGTTTAGGCTGGAATTCCTCTTTATTGCCCCTGCTGCAAATCCGCCACAAAAAAAAAAAAGATAAATCTCTGTCAGTGCGGAAGTTTCAGCACCATAGGCACCCAAATAAAAAGCGGTTATGTGTGTAAATTTGGGTGCGGGGGTGGCCCTCTATGCAAAATGCGGTTGCAAATGGTGGGCGCAAGCGCTCGGGTGCCCACATTTTCTGCATCCATAATAGGGGCTGTCATTTTTTTGGTTTATTTTTTTGGTTTCTGACTTTATACAAGTCAGAGCTTTCAATATCAAATAGATAAATAATTAATAAATAAATAAATATACAGTAATTGTTTGAAAATGGAAAAATTAATATATGCTCACAGAGGTGCCCCTCAGAAATGTGAGAAAATATGGGCTTCATGGTTAGATACCCCGGGTCTTGCTGATTATGACCTTGTAAAAGTTAGAATATTTGGAAATTTAAATTCTGAGTTCTATATATTATGTGACGATCCGGTAATTTCTTAATTGAACTTGACTCAAATGGCGCAATCCCCCGTCGGGAGAGCGAGTGCCGGTGCGACTCCTCCAGGCCGGCACACCACCCCTGCTCCACACACGCATTCAGAGTATAGTAGAAGGAGGCACACCACAGGCAATAACTTGCGTTCAATTTTATTGCATGTCGATACACACTACATTTTTCGGGCTCCGCCCTTCATCAGGTCACATATTACGTGATGATCACTATAATGTTTTTAACAATACTTCTCATCTTCAAAAGTGATAATTGATTCTGAAGCTATATACAGTATTTTGATTGATTTAATCATTGATGTCAGACTGTACTTTACAGATGGCGGGAAAAGTTAGGAGGCTACACTGCTACACTGCATTTTCTGTTATATGTTCCTTTTTTGTTAAATAAACATTGATTTAAAAATATATATATATATATACACTGCTTACTGTGCATACAGTTATGGCTACACAATCTGTCTAGATGGACTGCATGCATGTAATTATGGTGCCGCAAGATTCGGGTGCATGGTAGAGCTGAAAAATGACTCACCCTGCTCCTGCAAAAGTCCTGGCGGCATTAATTACTATTCCCCCTCCAGGAAGCCATGGACTCAGGGGAAATCTGTAATTTGGCTTCCAGTTATCACTTGCAGTTAAATTACACTGTTTTTATACTATATTGGGCTCTGTCTTTTGATGGCGCTCAAATTACTGGCTGAGCGCCGCTACATTACAGCCCATGGCGGCGCATGCTGCACCCAAATTTCCAGAGCCCTTTTTGCCTGTCTCGAGTCTGTAGACTGGGCTCCATTCTTTAAATATAATATTTTTATGAGCCAAATACATTTTTCTCCACTTACACAGTGACATCAGGCATTTCTGCTATCTCTCCTTTTCCATAAAAAAATTACAGTATTCAAATAAATACAAAACCTTATTCTCCCCACCCTACTCCCCTGTCATAAATTACACACGGTATGTGAAAAAAAATCCCTTCTCATTCTCGTTGCATTACATAAGCGAATGTGTAGAGACACAATAATGCACATAATTGACTTATTTCAAAGTCTCCTTACATCATTACGTCTAATTTTCTTCATAGGGAGGTATTAGGCACTGTAATGCTCTCGGTGTGAGTGAAGAGTTTGAATTTTTTATGGACAACACCCAAAGACCACACAGGAGCCACCTGTAAAAACTGTCAGAGCTACAGACAGAAGATGACGGGGGAAGAAAGCAAAAAAACATCATAAAGCTGACATGAAATTTCCTTGTCACTACAGTGTAAACTTATACTTAAAGTGAACCTGTTATAAAAACAATTTGTAGTCATTTTTGTGTAGCATGTGATCAATAGAGATGGCCCGAACCTCCGATTTAACTTCCGCAAAAGTTCGGTTAGCGCGAACTTTCGCAAACCGCAATAGACTTCAGTGGGGAGGCAAACTTTGAAAACTAGAAACATTTATGCTGGACACAAAAGTGATGGAAAAGATGTTTCAAGGGGTCTAACCAGAGTGGGATACACGCCTAAACTCCCCTGGAAAAATCAGGATTTGACGCACAGCAGCGTTTTAAGGGCAGAAATCACATTTTATTGCTAAATTGGAGGCCTAAAGTGCTTTAAAACATCTTGCATGTGTATACATCAATCAGGGAGTGTAATTAGAGTACTGCTTCACACTGACACACCAAACTCACTGTGTAACGCACCGTAAACAGCTGTTTGTGTTGTGACGGCCGTGCTGAACTGGTGCGCACCATGGCCAGAGTGCAGGCCATGGCGGTTTTCAAGCCCAAGACAGACACTCATATAGCCGGCGGTCATTGCTTCATTGTGATACGCAAGCCCCTTCATCGCGGCAAGGTAACGATCACAAAGGGGAATTTAGTTGACACATGTACATACCTTTTGTGTTGTTGTTGCAGCTGCAGTGCAACCAGAAAAATTAGGCAGGCATGTACACGCACCAGAAAAATTACTATAGCGGCTGCTGCTAGCGGAATCCGCCTTGAGTCCTGGACCCCATTGGTGGTGGCGGAGAAGGCAGTCAAGCGGCCTGCAGGCAGAGATGCTGTGTGGGGAGCGACTTAGTCTTGGGGCAGGCAGTCACACGGCATGCAGGCAGATATGCTGTGTGTGGGGACTGACTTAGTCTTCGGGCGGGCAGTAGCCCTCCGGGATCCATGCCTCATTCATTTTGATAAAGGTGAGGTACTGAACACTTTTGTGACTTAGGTGACTTCTCTTCTCAGTGACAATGCCTCCATCTGCGCTGAAGGTCCTTTTTGACAGGACGCTTGAGGCAGGGCAAGACAGAAGTTGGATGGCAAATTGGGACAGCTCTGGCCACAGGTCAAGCCTGCGCACCCAGTAGTCCAAGGGTTCATCGCTGCTCACATTGTCTACATCCACACTTAAGGCCCGGTAGTTGGCTACCTGCCGGTCCAGGCGTAGGTGGAGGGTGGATCTGGAAAGGGCTAAGGCAAGGCTTTGGACTAAAGAATGTCCGCTTGTCCGACATCACCATGAGATCGCTGGAGCGTCCTGTTTTTGCCTGAGTGGACATGGGAGAAGGATTACTGGCAGTGGTACCTTTATTCCGTTGTGCTGTGACATCACTCTTAAACGCACTGTAAAGCATAGTTGCCAGCTTGTTCTGCATGTGCTGCATCCTTTCTGCCTTCAGGTGAGCTGGTAACATCTCCGCCACTTTGTGCCTATACCGAGGGTCTAGTAGCATGGCCACCCAGTACAGCTCATTCCCCTTGAGTTTTTTTATACCGGGGTCCCTCAACAGGCTTGACAGCATGAAAGACGCCATCTACACAAATTTGGATCCAGACGTACTATCCATCTCCTCATGCTCTTCCTCAGTTACATCAGGTAAGTTCTCCTCCTCCCCCCAGCCATGAACAATACCACAGGAAAGTTGAGCAGCACAGACCCCCTGTGATGCCTGCTGCAGTTGTTCTTCTGCCGCCTCCTCCTCCAAAAAAAAAAAATTCCTTCCTCATCATCTGAGTCTGACTCCTCTTCCCCACACGACTCTTCCTCCTCCTCCCCCCTCTGTGCTGCCACAGGTGTTGAGGAAACATCTGGTTCTGATGAGAATTGATCCCACAACTCTTCCTCCTGTTCCTGTTCCTCTTCACGCTCCTCCACAGCTTGATCCACCACTCTACGCACGGCACACTCTAGAAAAAAAGCATAGGGGATCAAGTCGCTGATGACGCCTTCACTGCGACTCACCATGTTTGCCACCTCCTCAAACGGCCCCATGAGCCTGCAGGCATTTCGCATGAGTGTCCAGTTCTTGGGCCAGAACATCCCCATCTCCCCAGCCTGTGTCCTTCTACTGTAGTTGTAGAGATACTGGGTGACGGCTTTCTCCAGTTGTAGCAGGCGGTCAAACATGACCAGGGTCGAATCCCAGCGAGTCGGGCTATCACAAATCAAGCGTCTCACCGGCAACTTGTTTATCCGCTGAATGTCTGCAAAGCATGCCATGGCCGTGTAAGACCGCCTGAAATGCCCACACAACTTCCTGGCCTGCTTCAGGATGTCCTGTAAGCCTGGGTACTTAGACACAAATCTCTCAATGATGAGATTCAGTCCATGTGCCATGCAGGGAACATGTGTCAATTTTCCCAAATTCAAAGCTGAAATTAGATTGCTGCTGTTGTCACACACCACGTTGCCGATGTCCAGTTGGTACGGGGTCAGCCACTGATCCACCTGTTTGTTAAGAGCAGCCAGGAGGGCTGCTCCAGTGTGACTCTCCACTTTGAGGCAAGACATGTCTAATATGGCGTGACACCATCGTACCTGGCATGCAGCATAGGCCCTGGGGAGCTGGGGCTGTGAAGCTGGAGAGGAGATCGCAGCACCAGTATAGTTAAACTGCCACCGAGCCAAGGAGGAGGAGGAGGACGACAGCGAAGAGGATGTAGCAGGAGGAGAGGAGGTGGCAGCAGGCCTGCCTGCAAGCCGTGGAGGTGTCACACGTTCCGCTGCACAGCCACGTACTCCCTGCTTGCCATCGGTCACCAGGTTGACCTAATGGGCTGTGTAAGTTATGTATCTGTCCTGACCGTGCTTGGCAGACCAGGCATCCATGGTCAGATGGACCCTTGACCCAATGCTGTGTGCCAGAGATGACACCACTTGCCTCTCAACTTCACGGTACAGTTTGGGTATCGCCTTTTTTGAGAAAAAATTGCGGCCACTGCGGTGTCCAAATGGGCACAAATTTTCGGAAGGCCTCAGAGTCCACCAGCTGGTATGGTAACAGCTGGCGAGCTAACAGTTCCGCCAAACCAGCTGTCAAACGCCAGGCAAGGGGGTGACTGGCAGATATTGGCTTCTTCCACTCAAAGATTTCCCTCACGGACACCTGGCCGCTGCTGTGGGCAAAGGAACTGCTCAAGGTGAGAGGCGGAGTGGAGGAGGTTGGCTGTGATTGTGAAGGTGCAAGGGAGAAAGCAGCTGAAGATGATGCACCTGAAGGAGGAAGAGGAAAAGGAGGGTGGCTTTTCTTTTGTGTGCTGCTTTTCCTCAGGTGGTCTTCCCATTGCAGTTTGTGCCTTTTCAGCATGTGCCTTCATAAGGCAGTTGTCCCTACGTGGGTGTTGGCTTTTCCACGGCTCAATTTTTGGAGGCAGAGAGAACAGATGGAATTGCTCTGATCTACGGCAGAAACACAAAAAAATTTCCAAACCACTGAGCCCCCTGGGGTGTGGACACTATGGTGGCATCAGCAGCTGACGTTGAAGGGCATGTTGGCTGGCTGTCCATAGGTGGCGATACATGGCGCCGGACACTGCCACCAGCTGTTTCTGATGACGAGCTCCCCCTGCTTCTTTCAGCAACTCGTCTCCTCCTACTCCTCTCTGACTCCCCCTCTGAACTGTCCAACTGTTCATATCCTCTATTGGAAACTCACGTGGCATCCGTATCATCATAATCATCCTCCCCAGCTTCACTTGCCTCAGACACCTCATAAACTGCACCAACAGCAGGTACTTTACCATCCTCCTCCTCACACGTTACGTCCATAGTGCCACCTAACTCAGACATATGAGGTGGTGTAACTTGCTTAGCGCCTTCATCTTGTTGTAACAAGAATGGCTGTGCATCAGTGATTTCCCCACCAAATAACTTCTGTGAAGTGTCAAATGCAGCTAGTAGTAGCACTGGTGGCTGTGGAAGATGAGGTGTTCTGTGTTAAATAGTCAACCACGTCCTGACAATCTTGTGAGTTGATGGGAAAGTGCCTTCTTCTGAGCACTGTACTTTGGGCCAGGGCCGCACAAAATCACGTCAGCACGACCTGGAACAGACCTGCCAGGTGGCCTGCCTCTGGGTCTGCCCCTGCCTCGGCCTCTGCCTGTTTTGTCCATATCGGAGGGGATGAAGTGAAAGGTATGCACTGACTTGACTAATACAATGTGCAGTCACACAGGTGCAGTGAAAGGTATGCAGTGACTGGTATTACAATACAATGTGCAGCTGTCACACAGGTGCAGTTAACAGGTATGCTCGGAGTGGTATATTACACAGCATGTGGTCACACAGGTACTGTGAACAATTATACAATGACTGGTATTACAAATGTGCACCTGTCACACAGACACAGGTACCGGACAGGAACAGTGACACTGCATGCGCTCACGTAGGTAGGTGGGTGCACTGAACAACAGGTAGGTATATGCAGTGGTGGGTATTACAAATGTGCACCTGTCACACACAGACAGGTACCAGACAGGCACAGTGACACCGCGTGCGCTCACGTAGGTAGGTGGGTGCACGGAAGTGAACAACAGGTAAGTTGTGGGTAGTACAAATCTGCACCTGGCACAGTAGTAATTACCACAAAGGGGCTAAAGGCCAGCTGCAACTGACTGACAGGGCTGTATATAATGCAAGTGGCCACACACTAAAAAAAAAAATAGATCACAAGAATAAGATTAGCTCTCAAAAGAGCTGTTGAGGGGTGCTTTTTTAGCAATAAGAATCAGCAAGGAGCAAGCTAACAAGCCTACAAGAGCCTAACTAAGCTTTCCCTATATCTCTCTCTGCAGCAGCTCTTCCTTCTCTAATTACTGCAGGCACACGAGTGAGTGAAAAGCCAAACGCTGCCTGCCTCTTATAAGGGGGGGCGGAGCTCCAGGAGGGAGTGTAGCCTGATTGGCTACAATGTGCCTGCTGACTGTGATGTAGAGGGTCAAAGATGACCCTCATGATGCACTATGGGGGCGAATCGAACTTCCGGTAAAGTTTGCGGTTCTCCACGATCGTGAACCGCAGAAGTTCTCCTGTTCCCGTTCGCCGGCGAACAGGCATGCTCAGATGTACCAAAATTCGGTTCGGGTACATTCGAATTCGGGTCCGCATGACATTCGAATTCGAATTCGCCTTCGACCACAAAACTCGATTCGCGTTCATATTCGGTTCGAGGTTACGCCTAAAAATTCGTTAAAAATTCGTATTCGTGAATTCGGGGGGGTTTTGTGTGTTTTTTTTAAAGGTGAATTCACATTGAAATAGGTGTACTTAACCACTTCACCGCTAGAGGACAGTATATCTACGCTCCCACTGACTTCACTTCCCCGCCGGGAGCGTAGATATTAGTAATCCGATACTTTGAGTGCACGCGCGCGCGCCCGCACGTGTGCGCGCGCGCGCGATATGCTGTTTTGTTGCCGAGGGATTGGTGCATGGGAACTGGGTTCCCATTAGCCAATCCAAGCCTCCGATCGCCTGAATCACTACTGCAAACATCAGTTGCAGTAGTGATTCTCTGTATGTGTCCCCCTTCGCCGCCATGTTAAAAATCTGCCTCCGTGCGCGTGCACGCGCATGCACGAGCGCGTGCACGCGCGCACAGTGTGCCCCATAAGTGCCTACAGATTGGTTAATAGGAACTAAGTTCCCATAAGCCAATCTAAATGCCTGATCACCTGAATTACTACTGCCAAAGCTGGCAGTAGTCATTCAGTAAAAATCTGTGCCCTCTGCCTGCCCAGTGATTGGTGATGGGGTCATGAGACCCTGAAACCAATTATATTATTTGATTGTTGAATGACTACTGCCTAAGCCAATGGCAGCAGTCATTCAGTCACAGTGTGTGCCACCCACATGGTCTGTGATTGGTGATGGGGGCAGGAGCTCCTAGAACCAATCAAAGTGCCTGATTGTTTGAATGACTATTGCCTAAGCCAATGGCAATAGTCATTCAGTAAAAGTTTGTAAATAGATACTCAGTATCTTTTACAATTGCTACTTCACCTCAGATCAGCAATTCTGCTCATCTGAGATGACAGCAGCTTTTGATCTTTGGTTGACAGTGAGTTTTTGAGGACATTTATATTGGATCTGCTTTTTATTTTTTTAAAAAGTTTTCCCTAGCCATTTATCCCATTATCCCCTCTCCATCACTTTGGCAGAGATTCTTCATTCATCTGTATCATTAGCGTATATCTTTTTTACATATACGCATATATACAGTTTACTCCCCAGCCTTATCTCTACCCCCCCCCCCCCCCCCCCCAAAAAAAAAAACACACCTTTCTTTATTTACTGCCTGTCCTTTTTTACCCATACAAAGATGGCAAAAAGGTTTTTCAGCGCAGAAGAGGCGTGCGCCATTCTGCAGCACACCAGTAGTGAGGGAGAGCAAGAGGAGGAATCTGATTATTCTGATGCGGAGTGGCTTCCGACTGACAATTCTGAGTCCATGTCTGAGAGCGACTGGGAGTCATGTTCAGAATCAGAAACAGATGTACCATCACCAGCTGAACCCAGACCAAAGGTGCAGGCTAGGCCTCCTATCATAAGTAGCGACAGTGATTCAGCAGGGGAAGGCCCAGCACCTCAGCCTTATCAGAGAACAACAGGCAGCTTGGCTACTGCCAGTTCTAGCAGCCGGAGAGGTCAGAGGGTTGTCAGGCAAAGACCGCGCAGGGTGACACATGAAGTGCCTCCAGCTATAAGTCACCCCCAGTGGTCACCCTCTAACATGGAGGTCCCTAACATCCCAGCTTTTACGGCCAGAAGCGGCATACAGGTTGATGTGCAAAATTTTGAGCCAATTAATTTTTTTCAACTATATGTGAACGATTCAATCCTCGATTACGTCTGTGAACAGACCAATCTGTATGCCCAGCAAGCCATAGCAGACAATCCCACTTCCTTTTTTGCTGCAAGGTGGAAACCTACAAATCTTTCAGAGATGAAAGTTTTTTGGGGCCTCACACTCAGCATGGGCATTACCATAAAACCACAGCTACAGCATTATTGGTCAAGAAATATTATTCACAGTGCACCTCTGTACTCAGGAACTATGTCCAGAAAGCGTTATGAGATGCTATTGAGCTGTCTGCATTTTGTCAACAATGATGAACAGGTGTCTCGGGAAGACCCAGCCCATGACCGTTTATTTAAGATAAGGCCGCTACTTAACCACCTTAACACCAAATATCAAGAGGTGTATGTGCCAGAGCGTCAAATAGCAATTGATGAATCCATGATCCCCTTCCATGGGAGGCTAGGGATAAAGCAATATATCCCTAGCAAAAGATCAAGATATGGAGTGAAACTATATAAATTATGTGAGAGTGGGTCTGGGTATACACATTCAGTACGAGTGTATGAAGGGAAAGACCACCTCCTCCAGCCTGCTGGATGCCCACCTTACATGGGTACAACCGAGAAAATTGTGCTTGATTTGCTCAACCCCATGCTACACCAGGGGTACCACTTATATGTGGACAATTTTTATTCTAGTATCCCCCTTTTTAAATTTTTATTTTCTGCCAAGACCCCAGCCTGTGGTACAGTGCGATCAAACAGAAAAGGCCTGCCACAAGAAGTCGTGAACAAGCGACTGAAAAGGAGGGAGTTATTTAGCCAACGCAGTGATGAGCTCCTTGCCCTCAAATTCAAGGATAAAAGAGATGTCCTCATTTTATCCACGATTCACACAGAGGCAACAAGAACTGTGAGGTCTGGAAGAGGAGAGGTGATGGAGAAACCAGTTGCCATCAGAGACTATAACAAATACATGGGTGCAGTCGATCTGGCCGACCAGTTGATTGCCACTTACAGGATCGATCGTAAAAGAAAGGCATGGTACAAAAAAGTAGCTGTGTACCTAATGCAGATGTCCCTTGTCAATGCCCATATCATCTATAAAAAAGCAGGCAATCCGGGCACCTTTCTCGAATTTTTGGAGGATATCATCACTTCCCTGGTGTTTGAATCCGGCCACTTTGTACGAAACATAGACCCACATGCCTCTGAGGACATCCTCAGAATCCGTGAAAAACATTTTCTTGAACCGCTCCCTGCAACGGCATCTAAAAAATACCCACAGAAACGCTGCAAAGTTTGTCGGAGTCACCGAATCAGAAAAGACTCCCGGTATTATTGCCCAGACTGTCCCTCTAAACCAGGACTTTGCCTTAAGCCGTGTTTCAAAATTTATCACACACTCCTTAAATATTAGAATCTTGTTCGCTTTTTTTTTTGTTTTTGCACCTTGATGACCTAAGTTCCAGCATGTTTGACAACCACCCTCTGGAATCTGACCCGGCATGGCTGACGACCACTCTCTGGAATCTGACCCCGGCATGGCTGACGACCACCCTTTGGAATCTGACCTCTGGCATGACTGACTACCCTCTGTCCTCTGGCATTGATGCTTAACACCCTCTGACCACTGGAATGGCTGCTGAACACCCTCTGACCTCTGCATTGCTTACGATGACCTTCTAGCTTCCACGTTTCTACAGCTTCTACAGTGGTGAGTACCAATGTGTGTGTGTTTATGTTTGAGACCTTGCCATACTCACATGTAGTATGAGAGCTTGCCTATAAAATCTGACTATGTATATAGGGTATCATTTTAACCGTGACAAGTGAAATAATAGAATTTGTGATGTTTGAGAGGTGTGACCTGTGCCATGTGAATTTATTGGGGGGCCAAAGTGAAAACAAAATGTAAAAAATACCATTTTCAGTGTTATCGTGCAATTTCAGCAAAAGCACATCTGTCCACATGTTACAAAATATGTGTATCTGAGTAGGCCTGGGTCTCTAGTTTTCAGAATGGTGACATTTGTGACCTGTATTGAATGTTCTGAGACTCCAGGGGCTTTGCTAACAACGATGAATGTATTACTTTTGGTGCAAAAAAATGGCCTTGAAAAATCAGTTGGTGCTACCTGTGGTTAACTGTCTGCTGTGCGCCCAGAAAGCTATCTGACTATGTATATAGGGTATCATTTTAACCGTGACAAGTGAAATAATAGAATTTGTGATGTTTGAGAGGTGTGACCTGTGCCATGTGAATTTATTGGGGGGCCAAAGTGAAAACAAAATGTAAAAAATACCATTTTCAGTGTTATCGTGCAATTTCAGCAAAAGCACATCTGTCCACATGTTACAAAATATGTGTATCTGAGTAGGCCTGGGTCTCTAGTTTTCAGAATGGTGACATTTGTGACCTGTATTGAATGTTCTGAGACTCCAGGGGCTTTGCTAACAACGATGAATGTATTACTTTTGGTGCAAAAAAATGGCCTTGAAAAATCAGTTGGTGCTACCTGTGGTTAACTGTCTGCTGTGCGCCCAGAAAGCTATCTGACTATGTATATAGGGTATCATTTTAACCGTGACAAGTGAAATAATAGAATTTGTGATGTTTGAGAGGTGTGACCTGTGCCATGTGAATTTATTGGGGGGCCAAAGTGAAAACAAAATGTAAAAAATACCATTTTCAGTGTTATCGTGCAATTTCAGCAAAAGCACATCTGTCCACATGTTACAAAATATGTGTATCTGAGTAGGCCTGGGTCTCTAGTTTTCAGAATGGTGACATTTGTGACCTGTATTGAATGTTCTGAGACTTCAGGGGCTTTGCTAACAACGATGACTGTATTACTTTTGGTGCAAAAAAATGGCCTTGAAAAATCAGTTGGTGCTACCTGTGGTTAACTGTCTGCTGTGCGCCCAGAAAGCTATCTGACTATGTATATAGGGTATCATTTTAACCGTGACAAGTGAAATAATAGAATTTGTGATGTTTGAGAACTGAAGTATATGTCACGTTGTTTGTTTTTTGTGGCAAACAGAATCATAAGCAATAAAAGTGCAATTTTCATTTACAATAAAACACTTGTAAAAAAAAACAAAAGTGACAGAATTGAAAAGAGAATACCTAAATTGTTACCTTATGGACTCAGCTTCTTAAACATGTATGTCATGGGGGTCTATTATTGTTATATTTGCAAATTAGAGCTTGTAATTACTGATAGAGTATAATGAGCAAACCACAAACACAAAATGAAAAAAATGCACCTTTATTTCCAAGTAAAATATTGTCGCCATACATTGTACTAAGGACATAATTTAAATGTTGTGATAACCAGGAGAAATTGACAAATGAAATGTGTGGGTTTTATCTATAATAGTACTGTTTATTTTAAAACTATAGGGGATTAAATTGAAGAAATAGTGTATTTTTTCATTTTTTTCTCTTGTTTTCTCTTTAAAATGAATAGAAAATAAAGTAATTACTGAAAACAAATAACCACCCCAAAAAGCCTAATCAGTGGCAAAAAAAAACAAGATATAGATCATTTAGTTGTGATGAGTAGTGATAAAGTTATCGGCAAATGAATGGAAGGAGCGCTGACAGGTGAAAATTGCTTGGGTGCTGAAGGTGAAAAACCCCTCAGTTGTGAAGTGGTTAAAAAAACAACACTGAAAACGTGACGTGTGGCACTGGCAGCAGGCAATGCATTGTGTGGACCCTGGCGGTGGGACCACTGACAGCAGCAGGATAAATACAACAGCAGCAGTAGGAGGAGGAGTGATGTGTGGCACTGACAGCAGGCAAAGCATAGTGTGGACTCTGGCGGTGGGACCACTGACAACAGCAGGATAAATACAACAGCAGCAGTAGGAGGAGGAGTGACGTGTGGCACTGACAGCAGGCAATGCATAGTGTAGACCCTGGTGGTGGGACCTCTGACAGCAGCAGGATAAATACAACAGCAGCAGTAGGAGGAGGAGTGACGTGTGGCACTGACAGCAGGCAATGCATAGTGTAGACCCTGGTGGTGGGACCACTGACAGCAGCAGGATAAATACAACAGCAGCAGGAGGAGGTGGAGTGACGTGTGGCACTGGCAGCAGGCAATGCATAGTGTGGACAATGCCGGTGGGACCTCTGACAGCAGCAGGATAAATACAACAGCAGCAGGAGGAGGAGTGACATGTGGCACTGACAGCAGGCAATGCATAGTGTGGACCCTGGCGGTGGGACCACACTGACAGCAGCAGGATAAATACAACAGCAGCAGGAGGAGGTGGAGTGACGTGTGGCACTGGCAGCAGGCAATGCGTAGTGTGGACCCTGGCGGTGGGACCTCTGACAGCAGCAGGATAAATACAACAGCAGCAGTAGGAGGAGTGACATGTGGCACTGACAGCAGGCAATGCATAGTGTGGACCCTGGTGGTGGGACCACTGACAGCAGCAGGATAAATACAACAGCAGCAGGAGGAGGTGGAGTGACGTGTGGCACTGGCAGCAGGCAATGCATAGTGTGGACCCTGGCGGTGGGACCTCTGACAGCAGCAGGATAAATACAACAGCAGCAGGAGGAGGAGTGACATGTGGCACTGACAGCAGGCAATGCATAGTGTGGACCCTGGTGGTGGGACCACTGACAGCAGCAGGATAAATACAACAGCAGCAGGAGGAGGTGGAGTGACGTGTGGCACTGACAGCAGGCAATGCATAGTGTGGACTCTGGCGGTGGGACCACTGACAACAGCAGGATGAAAATGAGCGCAGTGTAATATGTTGCCGCTTTAGAAATACAATAAATACATAAATAAATTCATAGGTAAATCAATGCAGCAGGCCAGCAGCAGCAGCAGCAGCAGGAGTAAGGTAGAAATACAATAAATAAATAAATAAATACATAAATAAATTCATAGGTAAATCAATGCAGCAGGCCAGCAGCAGCAGCAGCAGCAGGAGTCCGGTAGAAATACAATAAATAAATAAATACATAAATAAATTCATAGGTAAATCAATGCAGCAGGCCAGCAGGAGGAGGAGGAGTCCGGTAGAAATACAATAAATAAATAAATACATAAATAAATTCATAGGTAAATCAATGCAGCAGGCCTGCAGCAGCAGCAGGAGTCCGGTAGAAATACAATAAATAAATAAATACATAAATAAATTCATAGGTAAATCAATTCAGCAGGCCAGCAGCAGCAGCAGCAGGAGTCCGGTAGAAATACAATAAATAAATAAATACATAAATAAATTCATAGGTAAATCAATGCAGCAGGCCAGCAGGAGGAGGAGGAGTCCGGTAGAAATACAATAAATAAATAAATACATAAATAAATTCATAGGTAAATCAATGCAGCAGGCCAGCAGGAGGAGGAGGAGTCCGGTAGAAATACAATAAATAAATAAATAAATACATAAATAAATTCATAGGTAAATCAATGCAGCAGGCCAGCAGGAGGAGGAGGAGTCGTCACGTATGGCAGGCAGCAGGCAATGTATTGTAATTCCCAGGCAGGCACCTCATGTCCTCCTTTCGCCAACAACAGGTGCCAAGAACGTGCCTTCTATCCAGGCCTGGTTAATCTTCAAAATGTCAGTCTGTCCACGCCCTCTGTGGACAGACGAGAGCGCTTCTCGGTGACCACGCCACCGGCCGCACTGAAGCACCTCTCAGACAGCACGCTGGAAGGGGGGCAAGACAATACCTCCAGGGCGTACTGCGCAAGCTCCCTCCAGATGTGCAAGCACTCCACCCAGTACTCCATGGGGTCCACAGGCTCTTCGCTGCCGGTGTCAAGCCCACTGAAGGACCCCATGTAGTCGGCCACCATCCGGATCATGCGCTGGCAGTGACTCTCACCGAAGGTGGCTGCTGCCCGCACCTCCTCTCTCGGCTGCTGTACCTTCATGTAGAACGCCTGCGTCAATGACAGAAGGTCTCCTGGGCGCCTGATGCTCCTGCTGGCCGCAGGCACCTGCTGCTGTGCTGCTGGCTGCTGGACAGGGACAGAGGGAGTGGAAGGCGGGGAGAAGGCTTCCTCCAGTCGCCGAACAAGGATCTCCTGCAACTCCCTTGCTCGCTGCTCACGGTCTCTGGCAGGCAGAAACTGATCCCACCTCCCCCTCAGCCGTGGGTCCAGGATCATGCTGATGCAGGCGTCCTCCCTCGCTTGCATCCGCTTGACCCTGGGGTCTGTGCGCAGGCAGCGCAGCATGTGCACTGCCATGGGGAACAGGGTGGACCGTCTAACAGAGACATCAGGGTCAGCGTCCTCCTCCTCCTCCTCTTGCCCCTGAGACTCTTCCTCCTCTCTCCACCCTCGCACCACTGCTGCTGCGCTCCGATGTTCCCTCCCAGCAGCAACGTCCAGCACCTCCAACTCCTCCTCCTCCTCCAGGGACTCAAATACCTGCGGAGCAGTGGACTGCACAGGCGGCTGCTGTTCCAGCTGCTTCAGGGCCTCCTCTCCCAAATCCACCAAATCGCCAAGTGCCCTGTCCAGCAGACAAACAAAGGGCACCCACTGGCAGAGGGATGCCCGTTGTTCACTCACCAGGTTGGTTCCCTGCAGGAAGGGAGCCAACACCAAGCAGACCTGCTGCATCTGCCCCCATTGCGCGTTGGTGAGGAGCTGGAGTGTGGTGCTGCTTCTGCTGCCGGTGCCGGCGACAGTGGCATCATAGATGTACCGGTTGACAGCCCTCCTCTGCTCAACCAGCCGCTCCAACATCGCCAGGGTGGAGTTCCAGCGAGTTGGCATATCTATGATTAGGCGGTGTCGTGGCAGACCCTCCTGCTGCTGGATGTCTGGCAGTTTTGCTGCGGCAGCTGCTGAGCGGCGAAAAGTGCGCACAATTTCCCGCCCCGCTTCTAACAGCTCCTCCATCCCCAGGTAGGTGCGCATGAACTTTTGCACCACCAGGTTCAGGACGTGGGCCAAGCAAGGGACATGGAGCAAGTCTCCACTGCTGATGGCAGACAGCAGGTTGGCGGCATTGTCGGACACCACCAATCCCACAGTGAGGCCTCTGGGGGTCAGCCACGTCCTCTCCTGCTCCCTGAGGTACCGGAGCACGTTACTTGCCGTCAAGGAGTGTTTCCCCAGGCTTTTCATCTCCAGCAGCGCTTGGCAGTGGCGGGCCTTCACGCTGCTGGAGAGACGGGATCGCTTGGCGGTGGGAGCTGCTGCTTCTCCCCTGACCCTGCGCGGTGGCACCACGTAGTGGGCGACTGGTGCTGCTGTGCCCGAGGATGGACCTGCTGCTTCTTCGCTCGGGCTTTCCACCAAGCTGACCCAGTGGGCCGTAAAGGACAGATAGCGCTCTGTCCCTAACCGGCTGCTCCAGGAATCCATGGTTATGTGGATCCGCGCACTGACAGCGTGATCCAGCGCGCGGCCCACGTTCTCCATGGCAGAGTGGTGCAGTGCTGGGATCGCCCTGCGGGAAAAATAGTGGCGGCTGGGGACTTGCCACTCCGGGATCCCAACCTGCAGCAGCACTCTGATGTCACTCCCCTCCTGCACAAAGGAATATGGCAGGAGCTGGGAGCACATGGCCCGGGCAAGCAACCCGTTCAGCAACTGGATGCGCCTGTGGGCGGGAGGCAGCACCTTGGTCACACCGGGGAATGCTTCGCTGAGCAGGGTCTGGTGGCGTTTGCCTGCACGGGAGGATGAGGAGGCCACTGTGGAGGGAGCTGATGAGGCCACTGAGGACTGGCTGCCGGGGGGGGGGGGGGAGTGAGTTGCTGCTGTGCTCCTGCTGCTGCTGAAATCTGTGCAGTCGCTGTCTGGCTCTGACCACTGCCTGCACCACTTTGCATAAGCTTCTCCAACTAATTAAAGTCCTCAAAATGTCTGCTCTGTAAGTGGGTCTGCAGGCACGAGGTACTCAATTTGTGGATATCGTGACCTCTGCTGAGACTGAGATTGCAACTGTTGCAAATTGCACGGGTCGGGTCCACTGGGCACTTGGTGAAGTACCGCCAGACTGGGGACTTCAACCTGCTCTTTGCGCTTGAGGGCTGGGGTTTTTGGGTGCCCTTGGAGGATTGTGCCTTTTTGGTTGTAGTTAGAGGTTTGCTGCGAGTGGTGGTAGCGACTGAAGCAGTAGGCTGTGGCTCCTGCCTTCCACGCCCTGTGCTGGCCACATTGCTGCTGCCGCGCCTCTGCGCCAGAGACGCCTCCTCCACCGATGATGAGCTGCCTTCAACCAACTGTGCTGGTGGTACTGGTGGCACATATGAAGGATCTATCAAGTCATCATCATCAGAGCCGGGACAAGGTCCTCCAGCACCCAAGGCTGAGACACCAAAGTGCGCCCCTCCATCCCTCCCACCCCAGCCATCACACACTGATTGCTATTAGACTAAGAGGCGCCACAGGGCCCACAACCTCCCCAACACCTTAATATGTAGTTATCTGGCTTGCAGTCACTGCCATGTATCCCCTTTTCTTATTTCTTTCTGCTTCAAACACAATTAAGAATGACAGCTGAATGAATTCTGCGCCCCCTCCTACACTGCGCCCTGAGGCTGGAGCCTCTCCAGCCTATGCCTCGGCCCGGCCCTGATCATCATCAACCCCAAACAAATCCTGTGAGCCCGACTCAACCAACTCCTCTACCCCAACATCCCCTGCATCACGCCCCTCCTCCTCAGCGCCAACAACAAACTTCTGCACCTGTAACTCCTCCTCCTCCTTGCATGGCCCCATCATCTCCAACTCATACTTCTCCAAAACATCCCTGTACATGGTCACAGTCTCAGGGGAGAAGAGCGTGCTCTTTGAGGACAGGCTGGTCGATGGGGTCACCGTGACCATGGCCTCAAGCGCTGGTGGAGGCCTGCTGCGGACAGGAGTGCTGGTGGCAGAGCCGGATTAAGGCTAAATGGGGCCCTAAGCAAAGTAACTGATTTGGGCCCCCCATCATGTCGTAATAGAATCAGAAGATGCAGCTGCACAGCAACATGCCGCACATACCGGGGCAGCCGAGCTACAGGTTGCTATGGGCAACAGCCTGCTTTCCTCTGTGGGTGCACAATGCAGGGAATAGCAGCGGCAAAATGCAGAGTGAGAGATGAATGGCTGGGACATTTGCACTCAGGGGCTGGGGCACCTCTGTGAAGAGGGTGCCAGATATCACAGCAGCAGCACTTTCCCCCTGCATCTCCAGCCTGGCAATAGCAGAAAGCTCTGGACACCGCCAAACCGGAAGCCATTCCCCAGACAGAATTACATAACCACCCCCACCACCGAACCACCGATTTCCTCCCAAACTAGACAGCCACCATGCAGCCTCCATCCCAGTGAATACGATAGTCCAGCAAAGAAGGCAGCCGCAGGGGGGGAGAATGACAGCACCAGATGACTCACATTAACCTATTGCAATCCAAGCAATAGAGGTCCCGTCATCTGGAGCCCATCTGTCTCATCTAGAGTGCTGCCGCTCTGTTACTACTACTATTACTACTTCCTACTTCCTGTCTGATCTGAGAATCAGGAAGTTCAGAGCGAGCGGCTGCACTGTAGAAGAGACAGATGGGTTTCAGATGACGGGATCTCTATCGCTTGGATCATGGATAGGTGAGTGAGCGTTTGCCATCTGCTGCTATCATTCTTGCTGCAGCTGTGGTTCTCTGTGGGAAGGGAGGGCGGAGTGGGCAGCGGCAGAGCGGACAGTAGCAGGAGGGGGACCTAGGAGGAGAGCCTGGCTCTGAAGACAATCAGCAGCTCACGGCATCATTAGACAAGACAAGACAAATAACATTTATATCGCGCTTTTCTCCTGGCGGACTCAAAGCGCCAGAGATGCAGCCACTAGGACGCGCCCTATAGACAGTAGCAGTGTTAGAGAAACTTGCCTAAGGTCTCCTACTGAATAGGTGCTGGCTTACTGAACAGGCAGAGCCGAGATTCGAACTAGTGTTGGGCGAACAGTGTTCGCCACTGTTCGGGTTCTGCAGAACATCACCCTGTTCGGGTGATGTTCGAGTTCGGCCGAACACCTGCTCGGCCAAACCGTTCGGCCACATGGCCGAACTAAGAGCGCATGGCCGAACGTTCCCCGAACGTTCGGCTAGCGCTGTGATTGGCCGAACGGGTCACGTGGTTCGGGCCCGAACGCGCTCTGATTGGCCGAACGGTCACGTGGTTCGGGTAAATAAATACCCGAACCACGTCATATCTCCGCCATTTGTCTGTGGGTTTAGCTTTGGGTAGGCAGGCAGGGTAGTTCGCTCTCCAGCCACGCTAGCCAGGGTCCCCCCCAGTCATTGTGTGTCACTGCTGGGAACAGTAGTACACCGCTCGCTCAGCCACACTATATATAGCATTGTTTACTGCCACTGTGTACCTCGCTCAGCCACGCTATATATAGCATTGTGTTTTCTGACACTCTGTGTACACGGCTTAGCCTGGCTATATAGCATTGTGTGTACTGCCACTGTGCACCTCGCTCAGCCACGCTATATATAGCATTGTGTTTTCTGACACTCTGTGTACACGGCTTAGCCTGACTATATAGCATTGTGTGTACTGCCACTGTGCACCTCGCTCAGCCACGCTATATATAGCATTGTGTTTACTGCCACTCTGTGTACACCGCTCAGCCAGACTATATACCATTGTTTACTGACACTCTGTGTACACCGCTCAGCCAGACTATATAGCATTGTGTGTACTGCCACTGTGTACCTCGCTCAGCCACGCTATATATAGCATTGTTTACTGACACTCTGTGTACACGGCTCAGCCAGACTATATAGCATTGTGTGTACTGCCACTCTGTGTACACGGCTCAGCCAGACTATATAGCATTGTGTGTACTGCCACTCTGTGTACACGGCTCAGCCAGACTATATAGCATTGTGTGTACTGCCACTCTGTGTACACCGCTCAGCCAGACTATATACCATTGTTTACTGACACTCTGTGTACACCGCTCAGCCAGACTATATAGCATTGTGTGTACTGCCACTGTGTACCTCGCTCAGCCACGCTATATATAGCATTGTTTACTGACACTCTGTGTACACGGCTCAGCCAGACTATATAGCATTGTGTGTACTGCCACTCTGTGTACACGGCTCAGCCAGACTATATAGCATTGTGTGTACTGCCACTCTGTGTACACGGCTCAGCCAGACTATATAGCATTGTGTGTACTGCCACTCTGTGTACACCGCTCAGCCAGACTATATAGCATTGTGTGTACTGCCACTCTGTGTACACGGCTCAGCCAGACTATATAGCATTGTGTGTACTGCCACTCTGTGTACACCGCTCAGCCAGACTATATAGCATTGCGTACTCTGCCAGTCAGTGTGTATATTGCTGGGATCAGTAATACTCCACTCACCGCCAACCACTATATGAGCTCACCATGAGTTCCTCAGAGACCTCCGCTGTGAGCAGCACTCCCAACAACAGCAACAGCCAACGCCCCACGCAAGCTATAACATCCACCCCAGAAGCCAGTGGTCAGCAGCAGCCCTCTCCGGAGGAGAATGTTGTGTCCATCGGTCCGTCGCCAGAACGATTAATGAGGGCTGCCATTGAGGAGATGATGGGGCCTGATGTGGAGGAGGAGGTCTGGCTCATGCCAGTATCCCAAGTTAATGTTGAGGACGATGAGGGGTCTGTGTCTGGGGATGTTGGGGTGGCAGAGGTGGTGGGTGGGTCAGACTCAGGTGAAGAGTTGTATGATGAGGATGATGATCGGGACCATCTGTATGTGCCTCAGAGTCCGACCCCGGAAAACATGTTGTATCGTGTGTTTAGGTACTAAAATCTGCGTTCCCACTTCCCAGTACTGCCCGCAGTGCCCGGGTCCACGGATCCATATAATTTTTTGGGCAGCACTATCAAACTGTGGTACTATGAGTGAGTTGCCATGGTCCCTCTGTGCTGCCTGTCACACTCACCGTCTGTCTGCAGATGGATTGTTCAACACAGCTACGCCATCTGACATGTAGTCCTGGACCTTGACCATCTTCTCCAGGTGATTGGTGTTGGAGGACGTGGAACTGCCCGATTGCTGTTCTGTGGGCTGCTGCATGGGTGTCAGAAAATGTTCCCACTTCAAGGACACTGCCAATACCATTCCCTTTTCGGCACTAGCAGCAGCTTGTGTTCTTTGCTGCCCTCCTGGTCCTCCTGGGTTTGCTGAAGTCAGTCTGTCGGCGTACAACTGGCTAGAGAAGGAGGAGGATGTCAATCTCCTCTCTAAAGTCTCCATCCTCAAGGGCCTGCTGGAATTGTTCCATTTTTGACCTGTCTGACACTTTCTTCAATCAGTTTTTTAACATTGTGTTTGTATAAACTGGGTATAAACCCAGTAATTGATGTTGTCCAGATTCCAGAATAATGAATAATAATGAATAGTGAATAATGCGCGGGCCGCGTTCAATGCAGTCTAGCATGAATTGAGCCATGTGTGCCAGAGAGTCCTGCCAGACTCCTCTGTCTTCATGTTCTTGTAAGCGTTGTGATTGTTGTGATGCACCATATTCGTCACCAGCATCACTTTCTTCCTCTTCTGCTGTCCTTTCCCGCTAAATTGTGGAAGTCCAACGTGCACCGCTCTGTCCCTCGGCAGTGGGGGCATCCAATTCCTGCTCCAACTCCAGCTGTTCCTCGTCCTGTTCTTTGTCATAGCTGGGACCAGCGTTTCCTGAGGCAGGTTGCCTGATGTTGGTATCATCACGCTGATCGTTTTCATCTTCAGAATCCCCCACTTGCATCATGCCAGCGGTTTCCATCTTCAACATTGATTTCTTCAGTAAACACAGCAGTGGTATTGTAATGCTGACTGTAGAGTTGTCACTGCTCAGTCACGCAACGTGGATTGCTCAAAATTTTGGAGGACTTGGCAGAGATCCAACATGGTGGCCCAATCAGATCCACAGAAGCTTGGTAGCTACTAGCTGCTGGAATGCGCCTCGGCACTGCGCAAAAGCGTGCTAGCATGTGCAGCGTAGAATTCCAGCGCGTAGGCAGGGACATCACCCAGCGAGCGATGGTGCGCTAGATTGAAGCGCTCCTGCATCTCTTGGTGAGTCCTTCAGAAGCGGTACTGGACTTTTAACAATGTTTGTTTTTTTTTCCTTCAACAGAAGATCTGCCACGTTGGAGTGAGGAGGACGCCGCCGACCCCGACACCAAGCTGAACCCCGGCGAACTCCAAGCAGAGGATCTTCAGGAACCCTCAAGGCTTTGAGCAAGCTGAGGAGGATCAGCAGTCCCGACGAGACCTCTCCTCATATGCGACTGAGTGCAGTGGAGCTCCCCAGAACAACCTCTCAGTTGTCACTTTGTCACTGGTCACTTTGTCACTTTGTCACTTTGTCATTTTGTCACTTTGTCAGTTGTCACTTTGTCACTGGTCACTTTGTCACTTGTCACTTTGTCATTTTGTCACTTGTCACTTTGTCACTTGTCACTTCTCACTTTGTCACTTGTCACTTCGTCATTTTGTCACTTGTCACTTTGTCACTTGTCACTTCTCACTTTGTCACTTGTCACTTTGTCATTTTGTCACTTTGTCATTTTGTCACTTTGTCACTTTGTCACTGGTCACTTTGTCACTTGTCACTTGGTCACTTGTCCAGATGATCTTGGTACACCTCCTGAGATTCAAATTCCTGCACACATTGCTCTGGGATTTGGGTGTGATGAATGATGCATCTAACTGGCCACCGGAGGCAATTAAGGCCTTCAAAACATTGAAAGCAGCTTTCTGTTCCGCCCCCATTTTGCGTCATGTTGAGTTGTTGACGTCATGTTCATCCTCGGCCTCGCCTTGCATTTCAGTGCGAGGTGCATTTTCCACAGAAAAAGGTTGTGAATCCGGGCACAACATTTGTGGCTGTTCCATTGACCTTTCACAGGTAGAAGATTGTGGGGGTGGGAATAGCTCCTCCGAATAGCCCATTGTGTCCTGAAAACTACTCATTGCATTGCTTTGCGCACACATTTTTTTGTCCTCATGCAAGGCCTGAGTTGCACCTGAAAGCGTGGCCTTCTCCTCCTGCGCCTCCTCCTGTTCCATCACGTCTGCTGCTGCTGGGTTAGCGTTGACGCCCGGTCCCTGTTTATTGAACCTCTCATCTTTATTACATTTATGACTGCATGGCGGTAAAAAGCATGCTATCCGCACGCTTCTTGTCCTCATGCAAGGCCTGGGTTGTTGTGTCTCAAAAAGCATGGCCTTCTCCTCCTGCGCCTGCTCCTGTTCCATCACGTGTGCTGCTGCTGCTGGGTTAGCGTTACCGGTCCCTTTTCCTGGAACCTCTTCTCTGTATTACATTTATGACTGCATGGCGACAAAAAGCATGTTACCTGTGCAAAGAAACATGACATTTTCCACATTTAAAAGACAGTTTTTCCTTTGAAACTTTACAATCAATTTTCTCAAAAACTATAAGCTCTTTTTCAAATATTTTTTTTCCTCTTGTACCCACTCCCAAGGTGCGCATACCCTGCTAATTTGGGGTATGTAGCATGTAAGGAAGCTTTACAAAGCACGAAAGTTCGGGTCCCCATTGACTTCCATTATGTTCGGAGTTCGGCGCGAACACCCGAACATCGCGGCGATGTTCGGCGAACGTTCGCGAACCCGAACATCTAGGTGTTCGCCCAACACTAATTCGAACCCTGGTCTCCTGTGTCAGAGGCAGAGCCCTTAAAGGGACTCGGAGCAGTGCCTGTGGGTATGCCTTTAAGCATACCCACAACTAATTAATTACATCCTCACACCTACCAGCATGATGTTTGTAATTATATCCCCCTAGGTTCCTTATATTTCATTGCATTGTGCTGAATCAAGCTGTCGACTTTGGAGAAAAGGCGTCCTGTGGCCGTGATTTCGATCACGAAAATATCAAAAACTAAAAGGCATAGGGAAGCCGTTTATATATCATTGGAAAAAGGAGAAAGAGAGCTTTAAAATGATATGCATCTTTCCATAGTTACTGCACTGCTCAGAGTCCCTTTAACCATTATACCATCCAGCCACCACTGACAGGATGGCGAGGGCTGGTTTATGTGCTGATGGGGCCCCTTTGACTCTGAATGGGGCCCCAGGCGACTGCTTTTGTTGCCTGGTCGGTAATCCGGCCCTGGCTGGTGGCACTAGTTCCTGCCCCGCCATCATTTCCACCACAGCCTGCACCTGACTCTCCCCAATGGGCCGTGGGCGACGACCCGTCTCAAAGATGGGCGCAACACGCTGCTGTTGCGCCTCTGCTCCCTCCTCCCTGTGGTCAGTGGCTGGCGGCGCACCAGTCCCAGACCTGCTGCTGCTGGCAGTGGCTCCTGCAATGGTGCTTCCTCTCCTGGTGGTGCCTCGCCCTCTACCTCTACCTCTGCCAGTCATAGTGCACTATACAAATACAGTAAAAAAAAAATAAGTAGAAGAGGGCGGGAAAGGGTGTAAACTTTAATAAAGTCTGTGTTGGTGGTGACTTGGTGGTGACTAGTAGTACAGTAGTAGACACTAGTAGTATGCACGCACGCAGGTAACTAAGAAACACAGAGTGTACTACGCTACAAGTAAGTCATGCGGCAGACAATCGGTGACAATTAATAACGGTCACACACGGTCAGACGCAATCAATCAATAGGCTCGGGCAGGTGAGGTGACAGACAGTCACAGGTCACTCACAACGGATGCTGGTGTGGTGGCCTGTATGTGTTGTAACTCTTATTTATTACACACACTACAGATGAGAATAAAATCACACAGTAAAATTGAAAAAAAAATTAGTGAACGGGTACTAGACTAGTAGACTAGTAGTATAGTAGTAGACACTAGAAGTATGCACGCACGCAGGTAACTAAGAAACACCTAGCGTACTACTAGTGTTGGGCGAACACCTGGATGTTCGGGTTCGGGAAAGTTCGCCGAACATGACCGCGATGTTCGGCATGTTCGGTCCGAACCCCGAACTCCCCGAACATCCCGCTTTTGGGGGCCCTATGGGGTCGCAGGCATAAGGGGGGAGCATGCCCCGATCGCGGGGGGGGCGGAAATTCCCCCCACCCCCTCCACTAGCGCTCCCCCTCTGCCCGCTTCCCCATACAAAAGTTTAAGGAAAGTACCGGTGGTAGTGGATGGCCTGGCAGTGGCACTGTGGAGTGAGGAGGAGGAGTCCGGAGAGTGACGCGTTGAGGGAGGCCGGGCAGCGGGCGGTTCAGCGGTAGTACCCTTGTGGTACTTCCGCCCTTTCTCTGACCTCACGCCCGCTGCCCGGCCTCCCTCAACGCGTCACTCTCCGGACTCCTCCTCCTCACTCCACGGTGCCACTGCCAGGCCATCCACTACCACCGGTACTTTCCTTAAACTTTTGTATGGGGAAGCGGGCAGAGGGCGGAGCGCTAGCGGAGGGGGTGGGGGGAATTTCCGACCCCCCCCCCCCCCGCGATCGGGGCATGCTCCCCCCTTATGCCTGCGACCCCATAGGGGGGCAGTATTCGGCCGAACAGGGCACTGTTCGGCCGAACAGGGGCCCTGTTCGGCCAGGTTCGGCCAGGAATTGAGCCGTTCGGGCGAACGCGAACAGTTTGGCCGAACACCACCAGGTGTTCGGCCGAACTCGAACATCACCCGAACAGGGTGATGTTCTGCAGAACCCGAACAGTGGCGAACACTGTTCGCCCAACACTACGTACTACGCTACAAGTAAGTCGTGCGGCAGACAATCGGTGACAATTAATAACGGTCACACACGGTCAGGCGCAATCAATCAATAGGCTCGGGCAGGTGAGGTGACAGACAGTCACAGGTCACTCACAACGGATGCTGGTGTGGTGGCCTGTATGCGTTGTAACTCTTATTTATTACACACACTACAGATGAGAATAAAATCACACAGTAAAATTGAAAAAAAAAATTAGTGAACGGGTACTAGACTAGTAGACTAGTAGTATAGTAGTAGACACTAGAAGTATGCACGTACGCAGGTAACTAAGAAACACCGAGCATACTACGCTACAAGTAAGTCGTGCGGCAGACAATCGGTGACAATTAATAACGGTCACACACGGTCAGACGCAATCAATCAATAGGCTCGGGCAGGTGAGATGACAGACAGTCACAGGTCAGGTCACTCACAATGGATGCTGGTGGTGACCTGTCACTCACAGTCAGTAACTAACTAACACAGTACTGAAACTAATAAAGTAACAGACTACAGCAGTAATAATTAACTAAACTAGTACTACTAGTACACAACTAACTAGAATCCCTAACCTACCTAAGCTAGTAGTAGGCTAAGGCTACCTAGGCTAGCAGGCCTAGCCTGCTCACAGACTAACACTAGCCTAGCACAGTATACACTATACACTAGCTGACTAAAAACAATCAAAATACTAGCTAACTATATAAGACAACAATAAATGTGTTTAGGAGGTGTTTAGGAAGCAAAACGCTAGGTTTAGCAGTGAAAAGCACTTGCTCAGACACAGCACAGCACTGGAGAATCTCTCAGTACCAGCAGCAGTCACACAAGTGCGTGGCTCCGCAACATGGCCGCCGCCTTATATAGAGGAGGGGAGGGCCAGGCTCCCCTCCTCTGATTGGTTGCTAGGGTTGCCAGCTCCTCGGCAAGAGGACTTCTGATTGGCCCAATCACGTCATCCCCGAATCCCGAAGCCGAAACGGAACCCACAGCTCCATCCGGCCGAATTCCAGCGCGCGCATTCTGCATGCTTCGTATTCGGGTTCGGCTCGGAATCGCAGCATTCGGGTTCGGGTTCGCATGCGGCAAACCTAAAAAACACCTGAATTTTTCGGGGAAACTTCGCATTCGGGGTCCTGCTGAGCAACCCTGCCGGCGAACCATACGATCCATCTCTAGTGTTCTATTGTGGCTGCACATACCTTCAAGTATATAAAGCACCTGGGTGCTCCAATGTCCAAAAAAACTTCTCAAATGTACCTCCCCTCAGGCAGGTCTGTTAATTGTGTGGGCTTTTGGGGTGCTGTACATTTACTTACCTACGGGGGCTGCTCCATAGCCCCCCTGTTTATATGGAAGCCTCCATCGTCTGGGTCTCTGTGCTGCAGGTTGAAGTTCCTGTGGCAATGACCTGTGTTCCTTGACTTCTGCAATGTATGCTGGGAAGGTGCAATGCTTGCAGGGAGAAGTAGTTTATTGGTGTGGTTACATCTCTCAGCCAGGAGATGTAATCACATGGGGACTTCAACTCCTGGCATGAATTGCAGAAGTCAAGAAACATGGGAAATTCCTGCACCTACGGTTCTACTGCACAGGGACATAGAAATTGAGGCCTCCAAATAGACAGGTGGCTACTGAGCAGCCCTCCATTAGTAAGTAAATGCTTGCTGCATTTCCCAAAAGCCCACAAAATGAATTAACCTCCCTTAGTGGGAGTTTCGTTTGAGAAGTTTTTAAAAAGTGCACAGTCAGTAACAGGGAACATGACAATCAGACAATTATAGAGTAGTGGTCTTCAGAAAGTGAAGGCTAAAAGAGAGCTTATAAAGAAAATGATGTCCTCTCTTACTGGATTACAGGGCCGGTTTAAGGGGCCCTGTGGTCCTTGGGCAAACTGTAGCATTGCCCCGCCCCCGCCATTGCCCCTCTGCTCCCCGGGGCCCTGCAAGTATAATAACAGCAATAATCTCCTATTAGTCCCGGGGGGGAGGGGGGTGAGCGGACGGGCAGCGGCTGCACTCTGAGATACGCTGTCTCCCTCCCACTTTATGACCCGGCGCGTCATGTGTAAACACACGCCGGGCCATAGAGTGGGAGGGAGACAGCGTGTCTCCGAGTGCAGCCGCCTCCCGTCCCCTCACACACCGGGACTAATAGGTAATTATGGCTGCTGTTATACTTTCAGGGCCCCGGGGAGCAGTGCAAGCAGGGGGAGCAGTCAAAATGTAGCAGGGTCAGCGCTACGGGGACCTTAGCAGAGGTCGGGGCCCCGGGGCAAATGCCCCTTTTGCCTCTATGGTAGCGCCGGCCCTGTTACAGGGGTGCAACTACAAATGGTGTGCTGCTGATCTTCACAGTCCAATCAGCTTGCTCCAGTCCAACCTGTCTGCCTGGCTGTTTGTTGTGGGCTGTCTTGAGACATCTTAATCACAGAACTCTCTAGACAGAATGAGAAGTGCTTTTGGCAAGAATAGTATCTCAGGTATATAATACATTATATGATAGATAGATAGATAGATAGATAGATAGATAGATAGACAGACAGACAGACAGACAGACAGACAGACAGACAGACAGACAGACAGACAGACAGACAGACAGATAGATAGATAGATAGATAGATAGATAGATAGATAGATAGATAGATAGATAGATAGATAGATAAATAGATAGATACAGTAGATAGTAGAGGCACATCCAGGTATTGTTCTCTATAACTGGTGCATCAGGTAAACTCTAGATTCCCACTGTTGTGTTTCTATAGCTACAAGCTAGTGCTCAAACATTTGAACATTCTTTGACAGTACCGGCCAGTGCGGCGGCGGCGGCACATAAACACTGCACTTGTTGTACATCTGAACTACAGGCAAACATAGATACCGTACATATTTTAAGACTTAAACAGCTAAACAGTCCCATCTTCTGAGAAACATTTAACCTGGGCTATGAACTCACTTTTTGTGTTGGGTTTGTTTCCTTTACAATATCCAAATGTTTATTCTATAGTTATTCATATATAGAGCATGAGAGATCTGAGGGAGTACTGTTCTCACTACTGTATCTTTTGCTACTAATCCCAGTAGTTGGTCTGCAGTAGAAAAGTGCTTCAGAAATGTTATTTAAAGGGTTGGCATTAAAGAGAAACCGTAACCAAGAATTGAACTTTATCGCAATCAGTAGCTGACACCCCCTTTCCCATGAGAAATCTTTTCCTTTTCACAAACTGATCATCAGGGGACTCCGTATGGCTGATATTGTGGTGAAACCTCTCCTACAGTGTGACCTAGGTTCTGACATCACACTGTGGTAGCCTTGTTGCCTGGTGGGAAATAACAGCTGTTTACAGCTGTTTCCAACTGCCAAAAATGCAAGCATCATCTCCTTCCAGTGACATCACCTGTCAGCAGTACAAATGTCACCATGTGATAAATGTCAGAGTGTAAATCAGGGAGGGCAAACAATGACTAAATCATTTATACATAATTATTGTAAAAATGAAGCACTTTTTATTAAATTATTTTCACTGGAGATCATCTTTAAGGCACAATAATGCACCAATATATATTAATGGCTGCATTACTGCGCATACATATTATAACCATGCCGGGAAGTTCAGTGCAGGGTGAGCCAAATGCTGGACCACACAGCTGCACCAAAAATCCTAGCGACGGTCTGTAACGGTAAATACCATTCTCCCTTCGGGTGGTAGAAACTTGAGGGGTGGGCAGCAGGGGGACATGTAATCCAGGGTCTGGCTATTGCTGGCACCTGATTTACCAGGACACAACCACAGACTATAGCATTGCAGCTATGGCCACGCTGATAATAGGCGCTACGCATACATACATTATTGCACGTACATATTATAATTGTGCCAGGCAGTTGGGCATATGGCAAGCCAAAGGACGGTTAAACCTGCTGCTGCCAAAATTCCCAGAAGTGTTCAATACTATTCCCTGTCCGAGTCATAGCAACCTTGGGGATGCGTAATTTTTGGTCCAAGTATTCAAGTGCTGGTCTTACTAGCTGGTGCTTTTGAGGTAATCCCTGCAGGCCCAGAGTAGTGTGCAGATAGCAAGCAGGCTACAAGTGGCTGCTAGCCTGCCCACTGACCACAACTCATGGGTCTCCGACTGGCGTATGAAGCATGTACCTGCCCACTTTACACTATAGCCGGGTACAGAATCCTGCAGGGGCCAATAAATAGGTTTACTACAAAAGAAGTTCTATTATATCCGGGTGTACTATACCATGCGTTATTTCAGAGCCGGGACAAGGACCGCCAGCACCAAGGCTGAGACACCAAAGTGCGCCCCTCCATCCCTCCCAGTGAGTTGTGCTCCCCCTCCTACGCTGGAGCCTCTCTCACCTCTGCCTCGACCCAGTCCTGCGTTTTTACCATATACTTATAATGGGGCTTGGCCAGAACCTGGACATTTAATTTACTGTACCCAAATGTTTACTTTATCAGAGTTTACTATAACGAGATCATACTGTAATAATAAGTTCAGTACTGCTGGCTGTAGGGCTCATTACCCTGGAAAACTTCTGTTAAGGAAAAAAACAAGATGTACGGCAATCTTCTTGATCTTCACCTTAAGCACATGGGTGCTTTGCTTTGGGGCACACACAATCAGTTTAACAATTGAGACTTATTAGAATGAATTGACGGTGCTCGGCGTTTCCCATGACCTTTGTAAGTGGAGAAGACCTCTCTTCCTCTTTTTTGATTATAGTACTTGTATTACATCAGGCTGGACTTCTCTTTACATGGACTTAAAAGGTTAATTCCGATGCTTAGCATAAGCTACTGATTCCAGTGTTTCATTAGGAGAGTCAGTGCCCTATTCCCACTCTAAACACAATACACGCTTCTGGAAATCCCAGACCCCAGAGCCTGCCTGATGACATAATTGCCGTGCGACCCTGATGGGAGTGTGCCTGGGGTAACAGGGTACAAGGGGCAGCTACAAAGGGCCAGCTGTCCTAGTTTTCCCGCAGGAGTCTCGTGGATGAAGACATTTTAGGGATGAGCTGGTGTTTGACACCAAATTATTTTCATGGAGAAAAATGTCTTCCTTTTTCTTTGTATTTTCATAACAACAAACGTGTGGTGCTCCCATGGGTGTTGTGTAGTTGATGTTCCCACTGGTAATCAGGGTCGGTTCAAGTAACAATTGGGCCCTAGGGCAAGATTAGCCAGGGGGGCCCCCAACAAACACCCCCGACCAAAAAGCGTCATTAGAGGCCCTTTGTTGCAGCCAAATCTCCCTCCTGGGCCCCAGAGCTGGCTGCTGACCATCCCCCAATCACCTCCCAACTTAACAGACTCTGCAGAGTTCCTGGGGAGCAACAGTTAAGATGGGGAGGGACACCTTGGGGGCCCCTACAGGCTCTGGGGCCCTGGGGCAATTGCCTATTTTTTCCTATGGTAGCTCCGGCCCTGCTGGTAATCCCTATCCCGGTCAGAAAAATTCAGCGAAATACAGATTTCCACGTTTCTGATCCGAAATCGGCTTTGTGCAGCAGTAATCAGAAATAGGAAAATCGAAAATACGCAGAGAACCATCAGAAATTGCCATTTCCGACCATCCCTACACACTGGTACACAAGAACGTAAGCCATGGTTGATAACACTTTAATCACAGTTACATTCACAGTGGATGGTATTGAAAACTTCCTTGGTAAAGGAGGCCATGGTTGATTATGCTTTAATCACAACTAAATTTACGTGGGTGTTACACATAGAAGAAGGGGGCTGTACATGAAGAGGAAGGGGGCTTCTGCTCGTGGAAGGGGAGCCACAAAAAAGTTTGTCTGCAGGTGAAAAAAGTATACTGTGGTGTCAAAGCAACATTAATTTTGAAAAATGGGCATGAAATAATGATCCTGCTGTATTTCTGATCTGATACTTAACTTCTGTTACAATGCATTACTGCAACTTTGTCATTTTAACCCAATTACAGTACTCAGAAGCATTGGACCAATCAGAAAATGCGAAAAATTACCCCCCAAAAAAAGACCCCTCGGAAATCTGAAAACAGAAATAGGAAATCCACGGAATCGGTAATCAGCATTAAGGAAACCCAAATTTCTGAGGAATCGGAAATCGGCATTTCTGACTATTCCTAGAGTGAAATAGTGGTTGTAGAATATCGGTAAAGTGGTTGTAGAATATCGGTAATTGTAATGATATTCTATTATCCACTATAGTAGAATAATAATATGGTTCTACTATTCACTATAGTAGAATATTGTCTGGTAAATTTGCTGATATCCTACTGTCTGCTAAAGTACAATATCTGTAAATTTAAAGATATTCAACTACGCCCCTCTGCACCCTAACTCTCAACCAATCCCTCCCCTATGTATGCCTAACAAGAACCCTCCCCTATGTATGCCTAACATTCTAACCACCCACCTACTCCTAGTCCTAACACCAACTACCCTTCACTCACCGGTATTGATCACTGGAGTTCAGCTAGTATATCAAAACTCAGGTGAACTACTTTTCAGAGAATGCTCACCACCTTTCCTGAAGAGTTCCGGTACTAGTTTTTCCGGTGCCTACATTTCCAGATGTAACTATTATTTCCATAGGTGCCTATGGCAGTGCTCGAACTTTCCTGGAGCCAATCACACCCAGATTGCCTGATTTAATGCTGGACATGGCAGAGAGGAGGTGAAATGAAGGTTATGATTAGATAAAGTTTACTTCAAAGTCTATACTAGTAATTTTTACTGTTAAAGACACAGTTTTGAAATGTATTTAATTTTACCTTTGTCCAGTTGTAGGGGAAAAAAATCTGCGATAGGATAGGAGCTATCTCGTGTGTGTGCTGGTGGATCATTGCTGAACATGGAGATTCTTACAGACCTGATAAATGGGCAAATTTCAGTAAGTGAAGTGCAAGCACAGCTGGTAGGACCTGGAAGTGCCTGGGGCAGGAACCACAACATTACACTATAGCATCCTTGCAAAACATATGGATCTTGGCAGAGAACATGTTGAGGGCCATGTTTGATGAAGGCTTAGCATCAAGTAATGATTCGACCTCAACATGACAACATGACCTTCAAAATTACGGAGGTCATCCAAGATGCTACAAGTAGCAGAAAGCTGGAGATTAGTAATAGAAAACACTTGTGAGCTCCTTGTGAAGCTTGAGATGCTGTAGGACTCTATAAATCTAGTGGCCCTTCATATTATTTCCTTGTCCTTTTCCCTTTGGTAGTCTCCGTTTTGATGGCCTTTTTATTGCTTTTCATGATCTTTTCCACATAGGAAATTACATTTTCAGCTTATTTTTTACAACTTATCTGTTGTATTTTACAATGAACTTATAGTTAAAGGGACACTATTCATTAACATGTTTTTTTTAACCTGGGATTGAGAGAGTTCCTGAAGTGCTGGTAAATAATGATGTATACTTTTTATTTGCTTATCTCTTTTGTTTACTGTAAAGGTAGCCATACACTGGTCGATTTGCCATCAGATTCGACCAACAGATAGATCCCTCTCTGATCAAATCTGATCAGAGAGGGATCGTATGGCTGCCTTTACTGCAAACAGATTGTGAATCGATTTCAGCCTGAAACTGATCACAATCTGCTGAGCTGCCGCTGTCGCCCCCCGGGCCCCCGCATACATTACCTGAAGCCTGGTCCCGGGCATCTTCTCCGCATCACCTCCCGGCTCCCGGCTGGCATTTTCTCCGCATCAGCTTCCGCATCCCGGCTTCCAGCATAACTTTCTGTCACTCCAGTGACAGCAGAAGTTCAAATAGAGCGCCCTCTATTTGTACTTCCGCTGTCACTGCAGTGACACAGGAAGTTATGCTGATGCCGGGATGCAGAAGCTGATGTGGAGAAGATGCCAGCCGGGAGCCGGGAGGTGATGCGGAGAAGATGCCGGGAGCCAGCTTCAGGTAATGTATACCTGCGTCGGTCGTACGCCGCTAGCGATGCGCTCCTTACCCGTGGCGATCGACGGTAATTTTCCGCACGGCGCGATCGACGGGACCGATCTATATCGGGCCGAAATAGATCGAAAATTAGCGTGTTGCGTGAACGATTTGACAGCAGATTCGATCCCAGTGATCGAATCTGCTGTCGATCGGCTGGAAATCGGGCCAGTGTATGGCCAGCTTTACAAATTCCTTTCACTCTGAACTGACTGCAGTCTGCTTATTTTGTGACAGGAGAGTGAACAATGAGGGGACAGGGATTCCCTCACTGTTATCTCTGTTAGTAACTGTGTGAGAGAGAGCTCGCAGAAGCTGTTTTTGAGCTGTCTGCAGAGAGCAGAGGAAATGTAACTTGTTTTAAACATTAATTGTCAGTGACTCAACAGCTTTTCATACCTTTATGGCTTTCAGGGAAAAATACTCTGTAGACTGATATGCAAAAAACAACACTGGCTGTGCATTTAAGCAGACACCCCTTTGCAAATGATTTGTCCCTATAGAGTTCAATCCTATACACAATGAATTAAAGCTGTTTCCTCTGATATTTAACATGAAAAGTAGGAAAATGTTTACACAGTTACATAGACATTATTTGTACATTCAGAAAAGTAACAGAGGCGCCAAAGAGAATAAAACACTTTTAAACTTCTAAAAGAGGATGACTTACTTCCCCAATAAGGACACAGTGATAATAATCATAAACAATTTATTCTTACTCCAACAATCTTTTGCAATGCGTTTCGCGGGTCCAAATCCCACTTCCTCAGGCAATATAAACAAGGAGCAACTATATGTGTCAGTGAGTGTGTATAGCGCCTCTGTGACATATACACACTCACTGACACATATAGTGCATATATGCAACGCCGGGCAATCAGCTAGTCTATAATATATTCCTCCTCTTTCCTTTATTTCCTCATTCTTCTAATGATATAGGACAGTGCACTTCCTAGTTTAGATCTCAGTGGAAGCGTCGGAAAACTCTGGGAGGAGGGCGGGTAACAAATACACAATTAGCAAGAGGAAAAAAAAGAGAGAGGGAGGAAATGATGTCAGGATTAGCTTCATTCACAGTTAAACAAGATGGAAACTGTCTAGAATAGGATTATCTGTTTTTCCTTTATAAAATTTACAGGAATCATAACGTGGGCAGTGTAATTATGTATCATAATTACGATTACATGCAAAATGAATGTTATAGTTTGCATCTCAATATCGCATTGAAATTCAGAATTTTGCAACAAAATTACTATTACGTGAAATTCATACTCATCAGTCATAATCACTAACAACTGCTGACTGCATGGGCCGTAGACACAAGTGTCAGATGTGGCCCCTGGCCTTTACCCCCCTATGTATCACAATGCTGTGTAATGTGCGTGGATATCTTCCACCATTGTGTAAAATCTGTTATTGATTTATTTCACTGCATAAGCTGTAAGCTACCCGTGTCTTGTACTGTTAAAGTACTCTTGTACGTTACGTTTCAGACATGTAAAAAAAAAAAAAAAAAAGCACCAGCGCACAACTCACCTACTCCTGGATCCGATCGCTGCCATTTGTGCCTTGTCAACTCTCCCGTTCTGCCGCCGTGTCCCCTGTATTTGCAGGCATCTTCACTGCGGTGATCTTCAAGTAACGTGAAAGTACTTCCGGGTCAGCGTCATTACAGTGAAGACGCCGGCAGATAAGGGGGAGTGGGACACGGCGGCAGAACGGGAGAGCTGACAAAGCGCAAAAGGCAGTGACCGGAACCAGGAGTAGGTGAGTTGTGCACTGGTGCTTTTTTTTTTTTTTTTATTTTACAGGTCTTTAAAGGACAGCATGGGAGTGCAAAGCATCTGAGTGCTTCGCAGCGTCCAGCACCCACGTTTTCAGGTCGGGTGAATTAGAACTACTGCCGCTAATCAGAGTCGCACCACAACTTCCCTATGTCACATCGCTGCAGATCGTAAGCAGCACAAAATCGGTTGATGCATGCGTTATGCAATGTGAAAGAAGCCTTAGACACTGTCTCGTATATACCTGAGGAAGCGGCAGGTCCCCTGAAACGTGTTGTCTTTTTTTTGGTGTCTAAAAAAATCTTAACCTCTTATCATGCGGTTTATTTTACTTACCTCCACTCACTACACATTGGGCTCTATTCATAAAACATTTGCGGTAAAAAAAATCTTGGAGGGAAAACACCGCATTGGTATTTTACACTTTTGTGTGCTAATTCATATAAATGTTTACACTTGCGATAATTGGTCGGGGAATTCCCGCACTAAACTGGCGGTGCTGCTGAGTTGTTACATTTGCTGGCTGAGTTGATACATTTTCTCCTGCAGAGACAGCGATAGTATAAAGGAGGCAGCCCCAGCATCCCTTTACATGTGCATTTTTCTGCCTCTCCTCCTGAATCTGCGCTGAATCTGTCTATTAGTCTTCCTAAACAATCTATTTAATTGCTGCAGCTTAGAAGAAGTTCCAGAAATGTTACACATGCAGGCTTTCTGATGTGAAATTTATCTGAAAACAGGTACCCAAGGGGTTAAAAAAACACAGCCTTGGTATTCTGGAATGCCTTGTCTGCTCTCCTCTCACTGCAGCTGCCTGGGAGGTCTTTCTCATTCACTTGCTGTTATCTTGACTGTTACCCCTGGCTTATCCCCTTATCTAAACAGCTGAACTTCTCCGCACACATTCCTCCTGCTCTAATCTTTATGAATTAACCTTCAGTGACATGTGTTGTGATAATCTCCGCACAAGACGGTAATTTCCCCACACCGCACAGGAATGTCAGATTTTCATGCGGAAACAGCCTTTATGAATGCCCACTTTGCTAAATGGTCAGAAAAGTCAGCTGTTTTGAGCGGAAAACCTGCGGTAAAGTTTTATGAATAGAGCCCATTGTATCACAATTGGGGTGCCTCCTCCTATCTTGCATTTTCTCCTCCCCTGTCCCAGGGGTTACCTCTGCGACTACATCCAGTGGTCATTTGTTTTTTCTGGAGCGTGACCCACGTTAACCCAACCAAGTCATCATAACCGAGTGGAGACGGTCGTTCTCTACTTGCCCGAAATTGTAGTTGCCTATAGCGACCCAGCCATGTTTGTGAGTAGATATTTCTTTACATTTACCATTTCCCAGAAATACTACACTATTGGTGCTCCTGGTGCTCTTTTTGTCTCCTTTTCTTACCAGTACCTGGGTTTCCAAACCTGAAATTAATCTACCGGACCTGAACTCAGAATGTCCTCTCTGCTCTAAAAGATACACAACAGCATAGTAACCTTAAGGCTTCTTTCACAGTGGGACGTTACAGGCGCACATTAGAGCAGCCAGTTACGCAGCCCACAGCACAGCAATGAAAAATCAATGGGCTGTTCACAGTGCCCACGTTGCGTTACTTAGTAACGCTGCGCCATAATATAACGTACTGCATGCAGTACTTTGTAAGCGGCAGAGCCGCGTTAGACTGCTTGCACATGCTCAGTAATGTTGGGGAGGAGGGGAGAGCGGCCAAGCACATGGCTAATTAATATTCACTGCACTCAGTGACGTGCAGTGTTTACTTCATGGAGCGGCCGCTCTGTACGGCGATTGGCCGGCGGGACCATGTGATGCCGCATGTGTCCACGAGTAGGCATCACGGCATCATGGACCCCCAGAGTGAGCTGCACAACGCGGCTCACTCTGACGTCCACATCAGAGAGCACCAGGCGTTGCGTTAGGGGCACGTTATGCGACCTTAACGTCCCCTAAAACGCAACGTCCTGGTGTGAAACCAGCCTTAAACAAAAAACATGTAGTTGTTACAGCTGAGACAAATCCTAAAATAAATATGCACTGTTTATACTTCCTGATTCATAGAAGTGGATATATTGGTAACATCCTGTGCTTTCAAATGAGCTTATCTGCCATCTCTGCCACGGCAGTCATGGGAAACAGGGAAGAGATCAAAGTACAACTTGTGATTAGACACAGATGAGGGGAAATTAGACAAGCTAAACTCTCTAAATACATACAGGGTGCATTTCTCTATGTTTTCCTTCTGTCCTGTGCAAGAGTTCAGGTCCACTTTGTCTTATTATACCTTTTATTCTGTTATACAGTGCCACGGAATATAAATCTATATATATAAAATCGGATGTATATGTGTGTGTGTGTGTGTGTGTGTGTGTGTGTGTGTGTGTGTGTGTGTGTGTGTGTGTGTGTGTGTGTGTGTGTGTGTGTGTGTGTGTGTGTGTGTGTGTGTGTGTGTGTGTGTGTGTGTGTGTGTGTGTGTGTGTGTGTGTGTGTGTGTGTGTGTGTGTGTGTGTGTGTGTGTGTGTGTGTGTGTGTGTGTGTGTGTGTGTGTGTGTGTGTGTGTGTGTGTGTGTGTGTGTGTGTGTGTGTGTGTCGCGATCACTCGAAAACGCCTTGACCGATTTGAACGAAACTTGGTGCACAGATCCCTTATTACCTGGGATGATATGTTCTGGGGGTCTCGCGGCCCCCCTGCACATGTGGGCGGAGCTACGAACAGCAAATCAGATTTCATCCATTCATGTCAATGGAAAAAATGTAAAAGGCTGCCATTCTCACAGTAATCAAGCCAGAGTCCCCACACTTGGCACAGTTGGTCACTTGGTGACCGAGGTTACAAATCCAGGAAAAGTGGGCGGAGCGTAAAACAGCCAATCAAATTTCAGCCATTCATCTTAAATGGGAAAATGTAAACTGCAGCCATTCTTAGACTGTTAATCGCAGGGCTCTCAAACTTGGCATAGTTGGTCACTGGGTGACTGGGATTAAGATTCAAGAGGGTGGAGCCTACAACAGCCAATCAAAATTCATCTATTGATTTTTTAAGGGGAATATTGAAACTGCTGCCATTCTTACACTGTTAATGGAAGAGGCTTCAAACTTGCTACAGTCGGTCATTGGGTGACTGGGGTTCAAATTCACTAAAGGGGCGGGGCCACGAACAGCCAATCAGATTTCCTTGGTGGATAAACTGCTTCCATTCACACATTTTTGATGCCAGGAACCTGAAAGCTCACAAACTTGGTCATTGAGTGCCTGTGTGTCAAGGTTACAAAAAGTGGGTGGAGCCAAAAACAAATTTCCCTGGGAAAATATAAACTGAAGCCATTCTTACACCGTTAATGGCAGGGTTCTCAAACTTTGCACAGTTGGTCACTGGGTGAAAGAGATTAAGATTTTGGAAGGTGGGTGGAGCCTACAACAGCCAATCAAAATTCACCTTTTGATTTTCAAAGGGAATATTTAAGCTGCTACCATTCTCTAACACTGTTAATAGCAGATGCCTCAAACCTGGTACAATAGGTCACTGGGTGACTGGGGTTCAAATTCAGAAAGGGGGCGGAGCCACAAATAGCCAGATTTGATTATTTTTCAATGGGAAAATACAAAGTATTGATATCAAGGACCCCAAAGCTGATAAACTTGATAATTGAGTGACTGTATGTCAAGGTTAGAAAAAGTGGGCGGTGTCAACAACTAAATTTTTAACATGGCAGGGTTCCCAAACTTTACACAATTGGCCACTGGGTGACTGGGATGAATATTCAGAAATGTGGGTGGAGCCTACAACAGCCTATCAAAATGTACCTATTGATTTTCAAGGGGAATATTCACATTGCTACCATTCTTGCACTGTTAATGGCAGAGGCCTCAAACCTGATACACTCAGTCATTGGGTGACTGGGGTCCGAATTCACTAAAGGGGGTGGAGCCACAAACAGCCAATCAGATTTTTTAGATTGATTTCATCTATCCTGTTATTGGCAGGGTTCTCAAACTGGGTGGGTAGGTGACACAGTTGGTCACTGGATTCTGAAGGGAGCGGGCCAAAAACAGCCAATCAGATTTGTTTAATTTCAATGGTAAAATGCAACTTATTGATGCCAAGGACCCCAAAGCTCATAAAATTGGTCATTGAGTGACTATGTCAAGATTACAAATAGTGGGCGGAGCCAAAAACAACTAACTTTTTTCATGGGAAAATGTAAACTACAGCTATTCTTACACTGTTTTTGGCAGGGTTCTCAAACTTAGCACAGTTGGTCACTGGGTGACTAGGATTAATATTCGGAAAAGTAGGTGGAGCCTACAAGAGCCAATCAAAATTCAATCAATTGATTTTCAAGGGGAATATTGAAACTGCAGTCATTCTTACACTGTTAATGGCAGAGGGCTCAAACCTGCTACAGTCGGTCGTTAAGTGTCTGGGGTTCAAATTCAGTAAAGGGGTGGAGCCACAAACAGCCAGATTTATTTGCTGGATAAACTGCTTCCAGTCACACAATTTTGATGCCAGGAACCCAAAAGCTCACAAACTTGGTCATTGAGTGACTGTGTGTCAAGGTTACAAAAAGTGGGTGGAGTTAAAAACAGATTTTTCTAGGAAATTGTAAACTGCTGCCTTTCTTCACTGTTAATGGCAGGGTTCTCAAACTTTGCACAGCTGGTTACTGGGTGACTGGGATTAATATTCAGAAAAGTGGGTGGAGCCTAAAAATGCCAATCAAAAATCACATGTCGCTTTTCAAGGAGAATATTAAAATTGCTGCCATTCTTGCACTGTTAATGGCACAAGCCTCAAACCTGGTACAGTTGGTCATTGGGTCACTGAGGTTCAAAATCAGAAAAGGGGACAGAGCCACAAACAGTGAATCAGATTTGTTTCATTTCATGGGAAAATACAAATTATTGATGCCAAGGACCCGAAAGCTCACAAACTTGGTCATTGAGTGACTGTATGTCCAGGTTACAAACAGTGGGCGGAGCCAAAAACATATTTCACTGGGAAAATGTAAACTGCAGCCATTCTTACGCTGTTTATGGCAGGGTTCCCAAACTTTGCCCAGATTAATATTCAGGGAAGTGGGTGGAGCTTATAATAGTCAATTAAAATTCACCTGTTGATTTTTAAGTGGAATATTTAAATTGCTGCCATTTTTACACTGTTAATAGCAGAGGCCTCAAACCTGCTACAGTTGGTCATTGGGTGACTGGGGTTCAAATGCTGGAGAGGGGGTGAAGCCACAAACAGCCAATCTGATTTGTTTAATTTCTATTGGAATATACAAATTATTGATGCCAAGGACCCCAAAGCTCACAAACTTGGTCATTGAGTGTTTGTGTGTTTGGGTTAGAAAGTGGGCGGAGCCAACACCAGTGAAATACATACCCGGGCAACGCTGGGTCATCAGTGGGTGGAGACAAATACAAATTTCACTGGGAAAATGTAAACTGCAGCCATTCTTACACTGTTAATGGCAGGGTTCTTAAACTTTGCACAGTAGGTCACTGGGTGACTGGGATTAATATTCAGAAAAGTGGGTGGAGCCTACAAAAGTGAATCAAGCTTCACCTATTGCTTTTCAAGGGGAATATTTAATTGCTGCCATTCTTGCACTGTTAATGGCACAGGCGTCAAACCTGGTACAGTTGGTTATTGGGTGACTGGGGTTCAAATTCAGAAAAGGGGATGGAGCTACAAACAGCCAATCAGATTTTTTTCATTTCAATGCAAATTATTGATACCAAAGACCGCAAAGCTCACAAACTTGGTCATTGAGTAATTGTGTGTTAGGGTTAGAAAAAGTATGCGGAGCCAACACCAGCCAAATACATACCCGGGCAACGCCGGGCAATCAGCTAGTTTATAATAATAATAATGTAGGCAATAGAGAAATGGAAGAAGGTTTGTCTAGTATGCAGTATGAGGAATCACATTTTTCTTCGACCCTATTCCCCTGATCACAGTCCAATTGAACATTTGAGGAATGTGCTACAAAAAGAAGTCACATCCATTATTATTTTCTATTCAAAACATAACAGAATGAAAAAAATAACACTACATTGGGATGAATATTATGGTAATAATCATTTTATACGATGTGTGCTTTAAGTGGTCAGACTGGTGCGTTTGGCTGATGTGCAACTTTCTCTCATTGTTACCATCTGTGTCAACTCTCTGTTCATTGTAAAAAATCTTATGTGTTTTTTCAGCTTTACATTTTTTCTCTCTCCAATATGATTACTTATATATTGTACATTCCATTTCAGAGACTAAATAAATACCTATGACTTTTTAACGTGTGTTACAATGTCTACAACACAGTGTAATTTCTGCCCAGTGTTTTGTCTGACTAGTATGGTATTATTCTTTATTTCCTAAAGCTATCAAAATTTTATATAGAATTCCACGGACGAGAGCGCCCTGCTCATTGACATCATGATTTACGTCATGCGCACAGCACTCTCGGCCATGGGCACGCAAAATACCACTGACCACTGCAGGGGCGTAACAAGGTCCTACCGGGCCCCCTCTGACGCGACTTCCTGTCTATACAGGAAGTCGCGTCAGACACTAAAGGGAGAAACGTCCACACTGGAGCGCATGGAATGTATGTATCTGCGGCTGCCCGTCGCCTGCATACACAAACTATTCAACGCTGGAGGGGAGTGCAGAGGGTAGAGCTCGAGGTGAGGGGGGGGGACCGCCCCTCCTCCCCGCCGAAGTGCAGCATAGCTTTCCCCTCATGCTGCGACCCCTCCAGCCCCCCAAATCGGCCCCAAGCAGGCCCCGAGGGCGGGGGCAGGGGCTGTTACGCCAGTGGACCACTGCGAGTCTGCGATAATCAGCCTCTCACAGGACTCAGTAGCATCATATTTTGGAATTTGCTAAACAGGTAAAGACTCTAGTCTACTAAACCACCAGCAGAATCAGAGTCAGCCAGCAAAGTGTTGCCAACAGACACAACACATATCACCCTGTCCCCTGGTGGTGGAGCTCCCATTCAGCCTAACACCGATCGGCAGCAGTACACACCTCTAGCTCTCCAGCCAGCCTGTATCTATCCCAAGCTCTAGTGATGAGCAGAAATTACGCTCATGTGTAATGCATCGTAATACGCAATTACGCATCGTAATCACAATGCGAAATTTCAGGGGTATAGCGTAATTAATTTCATAGTTTATTGATCCTAATCGTAATTACGCATGAATTTACGCGTAATTTAGTGCCGACTTTGGCAGTGAATAGCAAAGTCCTCATACATGCTATTGCTACCAGAATTGCTACATATGTTAAGAAGAATACAAAAAACTATCATTTTTCTGGTTTAAAAACCATTTTCCTTTGCATATTCAAAATTGATTTTCCCAAAAACTACGTCTTGTTGAAAAAAATTTTTACTTGTTCCCACTATTTTTCTTAACATATGTAGCAATTTTGGTAGCAATAGCATGTATGGGGGTTTTGCTAGTTACTGGCACTGTCAAAGTCGGCACAAAATTATGCGTAAATTATGCGTAAATTCATGCGTAATTACAAATGATTATACAAGGTCCATTGAAATACGAATATGTAATTACGTATATATGCGTAATTGCAGAAATGTACGCGTAATTTTGCGTAATCATAATTAGCAGATTAGGATCATCACTACCAAGCTTCCCAGTCAGCCTCTACCTATCCTTAGCTCCCTAGCCAGCCTGGTTCCCATCCTTAGCTCCCTAGCTAGCCTAGTACCCATCCTTAGCTCCCTAGCCAGCCTGGTTCCCATCCTTAGCTCCCCAGCTAGCCTAGTACCCATCCTTAGCTCCCCAGCTAGCCTAGTACCCATCCTTAGCTCCCCAGCTAGCCTAGTACCCATCCTTAGCTCCCCAGCTAGCCTAGTACCCATCCTTAGCTCCCCAGCTAGCCTAGTACCCATCCTTAGCTCCCCAGCTAGCCTAGTACCCATCCTTAGCTCCCCAGCTAGCCTAGTACCCATTCTTAGCTCCCCAGCTAGCCTAGTACCCATCTTTAGTTCCCCAGCTAGCCTAGTAGCCATCCTTAGCTCCCTAGCCAGCCTGGTTCCCATCCGTATTGCCCCAGCTAGCCTAGTACCCATCCTTAGCTCCCTAGTCAGCCTAGTACCCATCCTTAGCTCCCCAGCTAGCCTAGTACCCATCCTTAGCTCCCCAGCTAGCCTAGTACCCATCTTTAGTTCCCCAGCTAGCCTAGTACCCATCCTTAGCTCCCTAGCTAGCCTAGTAGCCATCCTTAGCTCCCTAGCCAGCCTGGTTCCCATCCGTATTGCCCCAGCTAGCCTAGTACCCATCCTTAGCTCCCTAGCCAGCCTAATACCCATCCTTAGCTCCCCAGCTAGCCTAGTACCCATCCTTAGCTCCCCAGCTAGCCTAGTACCCATCCTTAGCTCCCCAGCTAGCCTAGTACCCATTCTTAGCTCCCCAGCTAGCCTAGTACCCATCCTTAGCTCCCCAGCTAGCCTAGTACCCATCCTTAGCTCCCCAGCTAGCCTAGTACCCATCCTTAGCTCCCCAGCTAGCCTAGTACCCATCTTTAGTTCCCCAGCTAGCCTAGTAGCCATCCTTAGCTCCCTAGCCAGCCTGGTTCCCATCCGTATTGCCCCAGCTAGCCTAGTACCCATCCTTAGCTCCCTAGTCAGCCTAGTACCCATCCTTAGCTCCCCAGCTAGCCTAGTACCCATCCTTAGCTCCCCAGCTAGCCTAGTACCCATCTTTAGTTCCCCAGCTAGCCTAGTACCCATCCTTAGCTCCCTAGCTAGCCTAGTAGCCATCCTTAGCTTCCTAGCCAGCCTGGTTCCCATCCGTATTGCCCCAGCTAGCCTAGTACCCATCCTTAGCTCCCTAGCCAGCCTAATACCCATCCTTAGCTCCCCAGCTAGCCTAGTACCCATCCTTAGCTCCCCAGCTAGCCTAGTACCCATCCTTAGCTCCCCAGCTAGCCTAGTACCCATCCTTAGCTCCCCAGCTAGCCTAGTACCCATCTTTAGTTCCCCAGCTAGCCTAGTAGCCATCCTTAGCTCCCCAGCTAGTCTAGTACCCATCCTTAGCTCCCCAGCTAGCCTAGTACCCATCGTTAGCTCCCTAGCCCGCCTGGTTCTCATCCGTAGTGCCCCAGCTAGCCTAGTACCCATCCTTAGCTCCCCAGCCAGCTTAGTATCCATCTCCAGTTTATTGGTTAGCTTAGTAGCCTTTAACAAACTTAATTGTTTTTAAACAATAACAAGGCGTACTGCATTAGAAGTGTACACGCCTGCGAGCATGATGTTATGGTAGATGGCCTACACACTTATGGCTCTAGGCCCCACATATGACACTGGCCCCAGGCCTCACGTACTCTAAGGCCACCTCTGAGTATAATGGTAGAGAAGAAAGCGCTGTGCACCAAAGCGTTTGCTTGCAAATGTATTCCAACAGGATCCCATACAGACAGCAATAGCAGAGGGGGTAAATGATGGCCTAACAACCGTTTCACATGATAAACAGGAAGGAAACAGGCTGTTTATCCCGCAAAATGGTTGTTAGGCCATCAGTTACCATCTCTGCTATTGCTGTATGTATGTGATCCTGTTGAAATAAATTTACAAGCAAACACTTTGGTGCACAATGCTTTCTTCTCTATTATTAATCTATAAATGAATATTGTAAAAATATAAGCAATTATTGATCATGTCATTTTCACTTTAGTTTCTTAGCAGGGCCCTTTTTGAAGGCAGGAAATTTGTGCGCATGAGGCAGGTGGACAAAAAGGGCGCCGCCATTCACTCCCATAATAAATATCGTTTAATGGGCGCCCAACAGGAAAAAAGGGCGCCGGAGAAAAATAACGTTTTACAAGCGGCGCCCGGAGACTTTTAATGTTTTATAACTGCTTCTCAAGATTACACATTATTTAATGGTTTATAATTTTTTAAACATTATTTTTAAACGAAAAACAGTACAATATTTTTTAAAACATTATTTTTTAACGAAAAACAGCGCAATATTTTTTTAAAACGTTATTAATGCTTATCACAGGTAGAGTTTGGCCGAACCTCCGATTTTAGGTTCGCGAACCGGGTTCGCGAACTTCTGCGTAAGGTTCGGTTCGAGTAAAAGTTCGCGAACCGCAATAGACTTCAATGGGGATGCGAACTTTGAAAAAAAAAATTATGCTGGCCACAAAAGTGATGGAAAAGATGTTTCAAGGGGTCTAACACCTGGACCCCCAGGTGGAGGAGTGGGATACATGCCAAAAGTCCCCGGGAAAAATCTGGATTTGACGCAAAGCAGCGTTTTAAGGGCAGAAATCACATTGAATGCTAAATGACAGGCCTAAAGTGCTTTAAAACATCTTGCATGTGTATACATCAATCAGGTAGTGTAATTAAGGTACTGCTTCACACTGACACACCAAACTCACCGCGTAACGTACCGCAAACAGCTGTTTGTGTAGTGACGGCCGTGCTGGACTGGTGCGCACCATGGCGAGAACAGGTATGCAGTGGCGGGTTCACTGAACAGAACAGGTATGCAGTGGCGGGTTCACTGAACAGAACAGGTATGCAGTGGCGGGTTCACTGAAAAGAACAGGTATGCAGTGGCGGGTTCACTGAACAGAACAGGTATACAGTGGCGGGTTCACAGAACATGTATGCAGTGGCAGGTTCACTGAACAGGTATACAGTGGCGGGTTCACTGAACACAACAGGTATGCAGTGGCGGGTTCACTGAACAGGAATACAGTGGCGGGTTCACTGAACAGAACAGGTATGCAGTGGCGGGTTCACTGAACAGGAATACAGTGGCGGGTTCACTGAACAGAACAGGTATGCAGTGGCGGGTTCACTGAACAGTACAGGTATGCAGTGGCGGGTTCACTGAACAGAACAGGTATGCAGTGGCGGGTTCACTGAACAGAACAGGTATGCAGTGGCGGGTTCACTGAACAGGTATGCAGTGGTGGGTTCACTGAACAGGTATGCAGTGGTGGGTTCACTGAACAGGTATGCAGTGGTGGGTTCACAGAACAGGTATGCAGCGGTGGGTTCACAGAACAGGTATGCAGTGGCATGTTCACTGAACAGGTATGCAGTGGTGGGTTCACTGAACAGGTATGCAGTGGTGGGTTCACAGAACAGGTATGCAGTGGTGGGTTCACAGAACAGGTATGCAGTGGCAGGTTCACTGAACAGGTATGCAGTGGTGGGTTCACAGTACAGGTATGCAGTGGCGGGTTCACAGAACAGGTATGCAGTGGCAGGTTCACAGAACAGGTATGCAGTGGTGGGTTCACTGAACAGGTATGCAGTGGCAGGTTCACTGAACAGGTATGCAGTGGTGGGTTCACTGAACAGGTATGCAGTGGTGGGTTCACAGTACAGGTATGCAGTGCTGGGTTCACAGAACAGGTATGCAGTGGCAGGTTCACTGAACAGGTATGCAGTGGTGGGTTCACTGAACAGGTATGCAGTGGTGGGTTCACTGAACAGGTATGCAGTGGTGGGTTCACAGTACAGGTATGCAGTGCTGGGTTCACAGTACAGGTATGCAGTGGTGGGTTCACAGAACAGGTATGCAGTGGCAGGTTCACTGAACAGGTATGCAGTGGTGGGTTCACTGAACAGGTATGCAGTGGTGGGTTCACAGTACAGGTATGCAGTGCTGGGTTCACAGTACAGGTATGCAGTGGTGGGTTCACAGTACAGGTATGCAACAGAACAGGTATGCAGCCAGGAACAAGCTAAGCCTAACTAATCTTTCCCTATGAGAGACAGTCTGCAGCAGCTCGCCCTACTCTCACTAACGCAGGCACACGAGTGAGCCTAATGGCCGCCGCTGCCTGCCTTTTATTAGGGGGGGAGTGGCTCCAGGGGCTAGTGTAGCCTAATTGGCTACACTGGGCCTGCTGACTGTGATGTAGAGGGTCAAAGTTGACCCTCATGGTGAATTATGGGGCAAACCGAACTTCCGCAAAAGTTCGCCTGCGGGACGCGAACGCGAACCACTGAAGTTCGCATGGAACCGTTCGCAGGCGAACCGTTCGGCCCAACTCTAATCACAGGGGGGGTCTTAGGTTTAGGCACCACCAGGGGGGTCTTAGGTATAGGCACCACCAGGGGGGTCTTAGGTTTAGGCACTACCAGGGGGAGTCTTAGGTTTAGGCACTACCAGGGGGAGTCTTAGGTTTAGGCACCACCAGGGGGGTCTTAGGTTTAGGCACCACCAGGGGGGTCTAGGGGTTAGGGGTAGGTACAGACAGAGAGGGTTCTGTGTGAGAGTAGGGTTAGGTATAGTTTTAGTAAAATTCTTATTAATGTTTTATAAAACGTTATTATACATTTCACTTTTTAAACAGGGAAGATTTGTGATGCTGAATCGCAAAATCGCAAATTGCTATCGATTTTTAAATCACTAGGGTTTGCTAAACAACATAGGAATTGCGGTAGGTATTTTCCACTGCCACGATTCGTTTTTTTTAAATTTGCGATTGTGCCGCAGATTGATTTTTACCACAATTTTGTTATGCAATGCATTGGATAGCAAAATCGCGATCACGATCACAAACAAATTAGGGACTTGCGCAATCACAAATGCTACCATTTAGCACTAGCGATTGCTAGTGGAAAAGGGCGCGTAGGTCAAAAAAGGGCGTCGGGAAAAAAGGGCGCAGGGTTTTAAACGATAAGCATGAATAACGTAAAAAAAATTGTGCTATATTTTGTTTAAAAATAATGTTTTATAAAGTTATAAATCATTAAATAATGTGTATGAAATCGGCAATTGTAAAAAATTGCCGATTTCATACACATTATTTAATGATTTATAACTTTATAAAACATTATTTTTAAACAAAATATAGCACAATTTTTTTTTACGTTATTCATGCTTATCGTTTAAAACCCTGCGCCCTTTTTTCCCGACGCCCTTTTTTGACCTACGCGCCCTTTTCCACTAGCAATCGCTAGTGCTAAATGGTAGCATTTGTGATTGCGCAAGTCCCTAATTTGTTTGTGATCGTGATCGCGATTTTGCTATCCAATGCATTGCATAACAAAATTGTGGTAAAAATCAATCCGCGGCACAATCGCAAATTTAAAAAAAAAACAAATTGTGGCAGTGGAAAATACCTACCGCAATTCCTATGTTGTTTAGCAAACCCTAGCGATTTAAAAATCGATAGTAATTTGCGATTTTGCGATTCAGCATCACAAATGCTAATAGTGAAAAAGTGCCCTCACTGTGCAGGACTAGGGTCACAAGGACACTATCTGCACAGAGTTTGAATGTTCTCCCCATGTTTGCTTGGGTTTCCACAAGGCACTAAATCAAACCAAAACAAACATAAAAGTAAGTTGGTCCCCCCACAAATTGGCCTTAGGATATGATGGGGCCATAAGATTATGACTATGGTTAGAATTACACTGTAAGTCACCCTGAGGGAAAGTCAGTTATATGACTATGTACTCTGTAAAGTGCTCCAGAAGATGTGAGTGCTATATACAGTAAATACAAAATAATAATATGGTAACCAGGACATAAATACACAATGATAATAATATAAAAAAATACTGGAATGTCTCTCATATGAACTCACATATTTCCCTGTCATATGCACACACATTAGGGTCAGCTTTGATAAGAAGCCAATTAATCTCCTAGCATGTGTTAACATTCTGTGAAAATGCCTTTTTAGGCATAGGATGAACATATGGACTACATGCAGTTAGAGTCCTTGATGGAAATAGAGGCTAGGCTGCAAGGCAAGAATTGTGAGCACTTACAGCTTGTGTCCACTAGAAAATGCAGATTATATAAATTATCATTATTGGGTTTTTGTGTATTTAGTGCCAACATCTTAGCACTTCAGAGAACATAGTCATGAGACTAATGCTACGTACACACATGCGACAACGATCGTTCGTTGTAAACGACGAACGAACTTTTAATTGATGAAAGAACGACCTGAGTAAAGTTAGTTTTAAAATGTGTGTAACGATCTGATCGTTAGAACGAACGTTACATCACGTAAAGCAACTATTGCGCCTGCGCATAAAAATGAGAAGTTTCAGGGAAAAATAGTGGAATGCGCATGTCAAGCCTAGTACGAACGACCATTTCCAACGATGTACTACTTTTGCAAACAATCGTCGTTGGTTAAAATCCGCCGAGACAGAACTTTCTTTTGTAGCGATTTGGCTCGTTCATCGTTTGTCTTAATAGTCGGTGGTTCGTTTTTTTGTAACGATCGTCGTTGGTAAAGATCGGGGAACGATCGTTACAAACGACTATAGTCGCATGTGTGTACGCACCTCAACTGTCCCTCAGTGGAGCTTATGGCTATCCATGGGCCTTGTGTTTCTCTGCATTTTACTGTACACCTGTAACGATTGGTGTCAGCACGCAGAGAGAATCTGATTCTTGGCGATCTGCAGTACCACCAAGAATGCAGATATACGCCTGATTATCGATGATCTGCAGAATCAGCGATAATACAGATGTATTGCTAACCTCTGGATACCAGAATAGTAAGAGAGTTTGGTGCAACAGTAACAACTCTGAGTGGAGACCACCAGAGGAGCTGGCGGCCTAAGACTCCTGAGGAATTCACCCCTGACTGTGGGTGATATTCCTGTAGCCTGTGGACCCCTGGGCGAGGGACCGAGGCTGGGTTGCAGGAAGCCCTGCAGCTAATATGAAAGGTATTGCCCTGGACTGGGCTAACGTAATACAGTAATAGCACAATCCTAGTCTGGGTGTGAGGTCCGTAGTCACAACACCCTGGAACTAGTCTGGAGCATAACATAAATGATAATACAATTCCCTAGTCTTGGGTGTGAGGTCCGTGATCGTCAACACCTTGGAACTAGTCTGGAATATAACATTAATGATAATACAATTCCCTAGTCTTGGGTGTGAGGTCCGTGATCGTCAACACCCTGGAACTAGTCTGGAATATAACACAAAGACAATACAGTTCCCTAGTCTTGGGTGTGAGGGCCTTGATCTCAACACCCCAGAACTATGCTAGAGAATACACAGAAGATACACAGTATTCCTAGTCTGGGGTGTGAGGGCCTTGATCTCAACACCCTGGAACTGGTCTAACAAATAAACAGTACAAGGTAATCTGGCTCAGTGTGAATTCCCAAGTCCTCCTGGTTCAAACACACTGTAAGGATCTGACTATGGTCTGAATGCTTCCACAAAGTGTTTGCAATGGCAGACAACCAGCAACTGACAGGCAAGCAGAATATATAGTAGCTGAACTCTGCTGCCCCGCCCGAGCCACTCAGCCAATCATGAGTCCAGCAGGAATCAGCTGATTGTCCTGATCAGCTGACACTTCCCCTGCTGGTATAAAGGTCCTGACTTCTGGCCCGCGCGCGCGTAGCTCTTCATCCATCTATGTGGACTAACAGACCCAGCCACTCCAACGGCACGCTGCTGCGTACAAACTGCCACCTTGGACGCGGAAACAGCCGCTTTGCTATTAGAACATGCGGCAGCTTTTCCGCGTTCTGCCACACTACCAGACGCGTGTCTACGCGTGCAAACCGTCGCGTTGAACGCGGAATCAGCCGCTTTGCTTTCAGCAGACGCGGCGGCTTTTCCGCGTTTTCTCACAACACCCCATTCAATGCACACTGCATTTTACTGCACACAACCTGTGTGGTAAATACATGTCAGTATAATGTCAATTCACAAAGATTATAACAAGCGGTAATGCCAAGAGAAGTCAAGAGAGATATAATGTATTTACCTCCAGCTCTGCTCTGTCAGAAACTGGTAAATAGCATGTAATAGCATTGACAGACAGCTGAGAGCAGAAAGCAGAGAGCCAATAGGAAGAGCCTCCTACTCCTGCTTCTCACCCTGTTTGATCCGATGCACTGGCGGGACATGGCAATGGCAGAGCAGGAGAAGGAGACAGTCAAAGAGGCTTTTCTGCAACACTTTAGTTGTGCAGATCTGTATAATGATACACAGAAGAGAGACCTCTAGTGGCTAGAGATGGCCCAAGGCTCCCATTTTAGGTTCGTGAACCTCCGCAAACGTTCGCGAACCGCCATAGACTTCAATGGGGAGGCGAACTTGAAAAATTTGAAAAAATTATGGTGGCCAGAAAAGTGATGGAAAATATGTTTAAAGGCATCTACCACCTGGAGGGAGACATGGTTGACTGGGATAGACGTCAAAAGTCCCAGAATTTTTTTTAGTTTTCACACAAAGCAGTGTTTTAAGGGCAGAAATCACATTCAATGCTAAATTGCAGGCCTACACTACTGCATGTGTACACATCAATCAGGGAGTGTAATTATTCCTCCCCCTTTTCTCCCTCCTCTGGAGGAGGAGGAGGATCTTGTTTTCCAGGGATTTGTAGGATGTCAAAACCACACTCACATACATTGGCCAGGAATCGAACCTAGGTCAACTGCTTGGAAAGCAGCTATGCTCACCACTATACTACCAACACTACAGGCTGAAGCCAGCCTAGCTGGCCTGGGAAGGATGAAAAGCTAGGTGGCCATGCAACCATTCCTGCTAACCTAAGCTTATTTGTGTCTTACAACACATTGGCTTAAAGAGACTCCGTAACAAAAATTGCATCCTGTTTTTTATCATCCTACAAGTTCCAAAAGCTATTCTAATGTGTTCTGGCTTACTGCAGCACTTTCTGCTATCACAGTCTCTGTAATAAATCAATGTATCTTTCCCTTGTCAGACTTGTCAGCTTGTGTCTGGAAGTCTGCCAAGTTCTTCAGTGTTGTGGTTCTGCTATGAATTCCCCCTTCTAGGCCCCTCTATGCACACTGCCTGTGTATTATTTAGATTAGAGCAGCTTCTCTCTTCTCTTTTACAAGCTGGATAAATCATCCTCTGAGCTGGCTGGGCTTTCACATACTGAAGAATTACAGACAAGGGCAAAGCTGTTTGCAGGAAGAAAAGAGCAACCTGAAACTTCAGTGCATGAGAACTGCAGGGGGAAAGAAACACACAAATGATCTCTTGAGATTCAAAAGGAATGCTGTATACAGCCTGCTTGTGTATGGATGTATTTTCTATGTGTGGACATGCTGTACATCAACCTACTTCCTGTTTTGGTGGCCATTTTGTTTGTTTATAAACAAACTTTTTAAAACTGTTTTTAACCACTTTTAATGCGGCGGGGAGTGGCGAAATTGTGACAGAGGGTAATAGGAGATGTCCCCTAACACACTGGTATGTTTACTTTTGTGCGATTTTAACAATACAGATTCTCTTTAAGACTTTACCAAATCCAATGCTCCAATATGGGGAAGCTTCTCTGTTTGCTGTTTTTTTGTTTTGTTTTTTAAGTGTGGTGTCACAGTTCACTCATCTCTTCAACTACAAGAAAGGCTCAGGAGTAGTCTTAGCTACCGTAATGTCTATGTTATGGTAGGGCCCTTATTACACTTTCTCTTACAGGGCTATGGAAACCGTTTTGCCCATGCGATAAAGTGCATTGCAAAAATGAAATCATGCCTAGCAGAGGTTGGTTTCGATCCATCAACCTTTGGGTTATGGGCCCAGCACACTTCCGCTGCATCACTCTGCAGTCTGCTTACATTTGTATACAATCTTCAAGTTTAAGAAGGGTACATTAGTTGAAATAGTTACACTACAGTCTATGTTACAGCAAGGCCCTAATGATACTTTCTCTTAAGAGGCTATAGCCGCTGATTGGCCCATGTGGTAAAGCAAGGTGTAAAAATAAAGTACATCTAGCAGAGGATGGTTTTGATCACTCAACCTCTGGGTTATGGGCCCAGCTAGGCTGGCTTCAGCCTGTAGTGTTGGTAGTATAGTGGTGAGCATAGCTGCCCTCCAAGCAGTTGACCTGGGTTCGATTCCTGGCAAATGTATGTGAGCGTGCTTTTGACATCCTACAAATCCCTGGAAGACAAGACAAGCAGTACATCACAAAGTGTATAAAAAAGAAGCAGGCAATTAGGAAGGACAACCGCTCGACTGCACTGTGGAAAGCCGTGCTGGATCATAGGCAGCCAGGCCTAAATACTGTAGTATAGAAGAAAGATGCGGTCCACAACAAGGTTTCTCCACAAATTCTGTAGTTTATTCAGGACGTATCCACACAGCAGATAAAAAAGTACAAGGCTGACATGTTTCGGGCCTAGCAGCCCTTAAAGTGAACCTTAAGCCAGGATCGTTTTTCAAAATGAAGATATTACCTAAATCTTCCTTCCCAGCCCTGCAATTTCGCTTGTGTAGCGCCGCTCTGGAGCCTTTAGTTACATTGTTACTGGCAGGGTGATTGATTATAATTTATTCAAAATGGAGCTGCTGGCCGGGAACTATTTCCGGGTCAGCCAGCGCTTGTTAGCTTCCTGCGTCTCCTGCCTCCTAGCTACGCTCGCTCATGCACTGCTTCTATGCAATGCAAATCGCGCCGTGCACGCGCGCCCCCGCGCCGTGCACGCGCGCCCCCGCGCCGTGCACGCGCGTGCACGCTTCTAATGTTCAGGCACTCGCACAGCTCAGTACAGGCAGCGGCGCCGGCGGCAGAAGGACCCAGCGAGGAAGGAATGATTGACGTGTTTACTATCCTGGGTCATTCGCCGTCAGGCGCCGACAGGGCTGGCTGTCAGGGCGGATTTATGGGAAACAGAGGACCAGATAAGAAAACAAACACTGCGGTAAGACTCTTATCTGGCTCCTCTACTGTGCACACTGTCAGGTTTTAAAAAAAAGGTTGGCTTAAGTGCCTCTTTAATCATAGCCAATGACTATGATTAAGGGCTGCTAGGCCCGAAACATGTCAGCCTTGTACTTTTTTATCTGCTGTGTGGATACGTCCTGAATAACCTACAGAATTTGTGGAGAAACCTTGTTGCGGACCGCATCTTTCTTCTATACTACAGTATAAAAAAGAACATTAGTTGAAATGAGTACTCACAAAGGCAGGTTGCATACTGAGCAACCAAGCACTGGGAGCAGGTGGAGAGGCAAAAACCTGACTCTGCTCTGGTACCCAGAGAGGGTGGTGATGGTCGCACTCTTGAAAAACAGCAGTAAGGTCCTGACATGTGGCATACTGGCATCAGCCATCTGGTGACCAGACTTAGCCCTCACAAGGAAGGAAACAAGCACAAATGTGGTAAGAGGCACCAGGAGTTTATAGAAGTAAGTTAAAAACAAATAAGTGAGAAAAGGGGGGAGGTTTCTCACCTCAACAACTTCAGACGCTCTACACCTGGCTTTTGAAAAGCTTAGGCACTTTATTTTGCCTGAGGAAGTAGGCAGAGAACCAGGAAAAGCGTTGCCTGTACTTATTAAAAATGAATATGAACTTGTCATTATTGAGGTAAGCCACCTCCCCTTTTTCTCTTTTATTTGTTTTTTACTCCATTTTATATACTCCTGGGCACCTCTTACCCCCTTTGTACATGCCGAACAGGGCTTGATGAATTGAAGCAACATTGTTCGGTAAATTACTGAACTTCTACCCTACCTATGAAAATCTTTATGGATTTGGAAAATAAAAAAGTCTAAAATACCGAATGCGGTATTTTACCGACCTGATTTTTTTTTTTTATCAAACAGCCGTTTGTGAATTGAAGCCTTTGCCATTATTATTTTATGAACCTGACAAGTATTCTGACGCTGATCATGGATGTATAAATAGAAAGAAAGAACAGTTATTTGACAAAAATGTTCTGTACTGTTCCTGTTCCAGTAAACATTAATAAAATGGAACAAAACTTACCCGACTAATGCTTGTTTATATCAGCTGTTTGGTTTGGATCACACCCCCTGCCCCTTTCCCAAACCAAGTTGGTGTCTAATCCATGGTGTGAACATTTAGGCGATAATGCGCTCATTTTATTGCGTTATTACCTAATCATTCAAGAATACAGCAATGGCCCAAGAATCATATAAAGCCTTTCTTAGAAAGATTCCTTTTAATGGAAAAAAATGAACTTTACCTATTGTTCAGAGGCCAACATGTGTCATTTAATATCTACATTGTCCAGTCAGCAGATCGTCTTACATGAAGTCATCCGAAGGAAAAGACTAGCTCGGATCGTGCCTCTGAATACAACATGCTTTCCAGATCTACGTTCCGCTCCTATGAATAAAGCAGATGTTGTGTGTTTTTTATTAAAATTGGAGGACAAGAAGAAAATATCGAACAAAAAAAATTGGGAGGAGTCGTTTCTGGTAGGAAAAAAAAATTATGGAAAACATTTCATTACTGAAAATAATTTTAGCAGCAGAAGGAGCGGTTCAGATTTTCTGATAAAACTATTATCTGGGGTATTTTGAGGACAGCTGGATCATTATATAATTTGGTACGCTGTAAAAAACAGAAAGGATAAGAGCGAGAGAGGGAAGATGTGCAGCTTAGAATTCACAGCTACTAAAATTTGTTAATGTTGTTGTGACATTTTGTGATGTCAATGCGGGTCGTCTGCAATTTAAGCCCGAATGGAGCTATTTCCGGGGGTAAAAAAGTTTGGTTTGTTTTGCTCTGACACATATCAGCAATGCTTTTGTGGCAATCATAGAATCCGTTATTATTTTTTTATAATTTAGATTACTATAGCACGATTATGTTCCATAGCACTGCTGCGAGACATGGGCATTGGGCGCATAATCCAAAGGTAGTACAACCTAAGTGTGGCAATTACTACAAACTGTTAGTATTTTCATGGCCAGTTCTAGACTTTTTGCCGCCTGAAGCAATACATTGTAAAGATAATTGATAAGAATGCCTTCACCCCACTAAAATTATAAAAACATTTTCAGCCATACTAAGTTGTATAAGCAAGGCAGAAAATATTCTACTGCATCCAGTGGGAAAACTTTCTCTACTTTGTTTGCACAGCAATTATTGAATTACAGGACTATCTCATCATTTGTCCTGCCAACCCTGCATTCATCAATCATCATGAGTTTCATACCACTTGGAGGGAATTCTGGTGGCCACACTTTTTTATGGGAGGAGGGATTAATGGTAGCCACAGTGTTATGGGCGGAGAAAGTCATAGTGGCCACACTGTTATGGGTAAAGGGAGTCAAGGTGACCACACTGTTATGGGTGGAGGTAGGCATGCTAGCCACACTGTTATGGGTGAAGGGAGTCAAGGTGACCACACTGTTATGGGTGGAGGGAAACATGGTTGGTGGTCACTTTTTTATAGGTGGAGGTAGCCATGGTGGCCACAGTTGTTATTGGTGTTGGAACTCATGGTGGCCACGCTGTTTTAAGTGGAGGGAATAATGGTGGCGAAAGGCGGAGGAGTTCATAGTGGCCACACTGTTATGGGTGGAGGAAGTCATGGTAGCCACACTGTTATGGGTGCAGGGAGTCGTGGTGGCCATGCTGTTATGGGTGGAGGGAGTCATGGTGGCCACGGTGTTTTGAGTGCAGGAAACATTGGTGACACTAGTCATTATAGGCGGAGGAGGGCATAGTGGCCACACTGTAATTGGTGGAGGGGGTCATGGTAGCCACACTGCTAAGGGGTGGAGGGAATCATGGTAGCCACACTGTTATGGGTGGACGCAATCAGTCTAGCCGCAATGCTATAGGTGGAGGGAGTCATGGTAGCCACACTGTTATGGGTGGAGGGAGTCATGGTGGCCACACTGTTATGGGTGGAGAGGGAGTCATGGTGGTCTCACTATTATGGGTGGAGGGAGTCAAGGTGGCCACATTGTTATGGGTGGAGGGAGTCATAATAGCCACACTGTTATGGGTGGAGGGAGTCATGCTAGCCACACTGTTATGGGTGGAGGGAGTCATGCTACCCACACTGCTAAGGGTGGAGGGAGTCATGGTAGCCACACTCTTATGGGTGGAGGGAGTCATGGTAGTCACACTGTTATGGGTGGAGGGAGTCATGCTAGCCACACTGTTATGGGTGGAGGGAGTCATGGTGGCCACACTGTTATGGGTGGAGGGAGTCATGGTGGCCACATTATTATAAGTGTAGGAAATAATGGTGGCACCAGTTGTTATAGGCAGAAGAGGGCATAGTGACCACACTGTTATGGGTGGAGGGAGTCATGGTGGCCACACTGTTATGGGTGGAGGTAGTCACGGTAGCCCCACTGTTATGGGTGGAGGCAGTCAGTCTAGCCACAATGCTATAGGTGGAGGGAGTCATGCTAGGCACACTGTTATGGGTGGAGGGAGTCATGGTGGCCACACTGTTATGGGTGGAGGGAGTCATGCTAGCCACACTGTTATGGGTGGAGGGAGTCATGGTGGCCACACTATTATGGGTGTAGGAAATAATGGTGGCACCAGTTGTTATAGGCAGAAGAGGGCATAGTGACCACACTGTTATGGGTGGAGGGAGTCATGGTAGCCACTCTGTTATGGGTGGAGGGAGTCATGGTAGCCACACTGTTATGGGTGGAGGTAGTCATGGTAGCCACACTGTTATGGGTGGAGGGAGTCATGGTAGCCACACTGTTATGGGTGGAGGCAGTCAGTCTAGCCACAATGCTATGGAGGGAGTCATGCTAGCCACACTGTTATGGGTAGAGGGAGTCATGGTGGCCACGCTATTATGAGTGTAGGAAATAATGGTGGCACCAGTTGTTATAGGCGGAGGAGGGCATAGCGACCACACTGATCAGATCAGATGGGCATCACAAAAGGGGGACGGTGGTGTGAATGTTGGGTCGTCCAATCAGGTTCCTGCTGAAGAACCCCATGATTTGCAGTTACGCCCCTGAAATTAAAGTAAGGAATTTTAAATACTATAGGCCAATAAAATACATGTGATACGTAGATCTCAACTTACTAAATTGCTCTTTTCTCAACAAAAGTGGAATAACAATAGAAGTAATGTACCATGTCTCATAAGTCATACAGAGATCATTAGCGGTTGCTAAGTGCCTCGTTAAGTCCTACCAAATTCAAAGTAAATAATATTCTCTTCTAAACGGTGCATTGTTCCCAAGCCTTACTTTTTGTAACAAATATTTATGACCTGCCAAACCATAATATCGCTATTCATTTAATTACTATTGTTGCCTTGGCTGATGCTGTAATTTACCAAAGGAACTCATATGGTTTTTTTTTTTTAAAGAAAACCATCATGAGATACTTTAACTGTGAGAAAATTTCTAAGAAATTGTCTTACTTTGAAGTGCAGTAAGAGCTGTGGAATTCCAGGAACTCTGTGGATTTGCTGCTCAGGTGTATAAACAAAAGCCCCAGTGTGGAAGTATCTGTGTGATTTCATGTCCTTCAAGTATGCACACGATTTTGCAGAGGTTTTCTGTAATGTGCGTTGGTGTCCTCGGAGTGTAGACATTCAAAGTATTGTTACTAATCAATATGCTATTTAGTGAGCATCCCATTTTCAGAATTCTTACGCTGTTTCCTTTGGGCTTGCTACAGACCGGTTGGTATTGACAGGTTGTACTTGCTAGGGGACTATTATTAAAAGTCCACTTCCAGGAATGATCCTGAAGAGGTGTCTGTTTGCCTCAATTTCAGTATATTACAATAACAGTATTGCGTAGAAAAGAAAAAGTAAAAGGAAAGTAAATACCTGATTTTAGCAACTTAGAGACAAAGTTGCTGACCCAAACTTAGATCCTATGCAGGGAAGGATTGCTAGGCTCCAGGGATGTACCGAGAACTAGGGGGGCCCCCCGTTACACTGAGACAGTAGTCCCCTCTGCAAAACCCTGTCAACCCATGAACTCAACCAGAGCTCTCTGCCCCCATGATCAACATTTTGGCTGAGGTCCCCTGCACTAGCCCTACCACAGTCATCTATAGGCGTTTCAGTTTCCCCATCCATACCCCATGGAGGTAAGACGTTTTAGCGCAAAACTGAACCTTCCTGCCACAGATGGTGTTTTTGTTAGCAGGTATTGCTGTGCTACGGACATCTAAATGGTGTTTAGTACAAAGCTCCGGGTCAGTGTCAACTTTCTACTTGAGATATGGCAATAATTCCATGTTGATGCAGAATTATGCAAATGTTACTGCAAATCTAAACAGCTTGACAGTGGACCAGTTAAATGTTTCCGTTGTAAGAGCTGATTCATCTGTTTACATTTTACATTTTCATAATAAGTAGCATCATTCTGTATCATATTAGCATAATTCTCAATCATCTCAAATGTATTTGCACCTAATTGACATCCCTATTGACTAATGTAGACTTGATTTGGGCAAGACATTTAATAAACACAATTCTAACATAGCTTTCGAAAAAATACAGGCAACCCTCCCTAAGACAGTAAGAAAGAAAAAGATTGTTTAGAGCCCCTCTCAAAAATATTAAAACTACAATAAAGATTCTTGATGTAGAATTTAATACTGAAAGGCAGGCAAAGATAATGTCCCCTCGCGCCTACTACATTCTACATGTTAAATAGTTGGAACAGTGCCTTAAAACCAGTGTTGGGGTAGCCAGTTACTCTCCCAGGAATTGTTTTTGGAATATAGCAGGAAACTCTCACAAACTTGAAACAATGTACAAACTCCATACAGATCGTGCCCTCATTGGTGAGGACTGAATCCAGGACTCAAGAGTTGCCAATATATATTATTATTATTAATATTTCATTTGTGGAGTGCTAGTGCTAACTATTTTTGGCTGCAGCAAAAATACATTGAATCTCTTTCAAACTGTTGTCATTCAGGCCTTACTCTCTTCAAAGGAACTAGAGGTGAGTAAAATATGGAGGCTGCCACATTTATTTCCTTTTAAACAATACCAGTTGCCTTGCAGTTCTCTCATCTTTCTGGTCAGTGATGTCTGAATCACACACTTGAAACAAGCATGCAAGTCAGACGTCAGTCAGACATATCTGATCTCTACATACTTGTTCAGGGTCTATGGCTAAAAGTATTACAGGCAAAGAATCAACAGTAGGGGCGCTGCATAGCTACAAAACTTTTATGCATCCATTTTCCTTTGTGGAAATGGATGCATGCACCCTGAGCTATACCAGCCTGCAAGGTCCATGGTATGGGGGTGCTCCAGGGGACAGGGACAGCCAAGCCTTCTTCTCTCCCCTGGAGCCCTTGTCCAATCCGTGGACAAGGGGTTCTTCCCCCCTCCGGTGCCCCAGGAGGAGGTTGGGAGCCACCAACTCCCGGGGGGTTCATGGTGGCATCTGGGAGTCCCCTTTAAGAAGGGGACCCCAGATGCCCACCCCCTGCTTTATGGGCCTGGAAGAGCCGGCAATTATCCTGACTTGATCTCACATTATGTGTGGTGTGCGTGGCGCCATTTATAGAAGCAAAACTTTAATGCATCCCCCCCCACTCCCCGTTCACACCATCTCCCTTGTCTACCCCTTGTTTCCCTCACAGCTTGGAGACCCATCTTGCAAGGGTCATAACATAAGTGGGAATTTTGTATTTTGCACCCATAACAAGTGTAGCCACAAAAACACCTGATCTGAAGGAGGGAGTGAAGTACTAGTTGGGGTCCCCTTACAGCTCTGGACCCTCCTACAGTTGCAGGGCCTGCTCCCCTGTAGGCATGCTTCTGATCAACAGCCAGCCAGGCAATGTGCAATATGGCAGCCTCCATATGTCCCTCACCAGTGTCAAGACAAGGTCCTCCAGCACCCAAGACTGATACACCAAAGTGCGTCCCTCCACCCCTCCCACCCCAGCTGTATCACACTGATTGCTATTAGACTAAGACGCACCCCAGGGCCCCCAACACCTTTATGTCTAGTTATCTGGCATGCAGTCACTGCCATGTATCCCCTTTTCTTATTTCTCTCTGCTTCAAACAAAATAGGGGAATGATAGCTGAGTGAGTTGTGCGCCTCCTCCTACACTGCGCCCTGAGGCTGGAGCCTCTCTTGCCTCTCTCGCCTCAGCCCAGCCCTGTCTCACCTCGGGTTCCATTTCAACACTGATGTTGACTATAATTTATTTTATTGTATTCTCTATTTTTGTTTTTTAGATCTAACACCATCTAAATGAAAGAAAGGGGAACAGTGTGAAGCTCATATTTAACTTTTATAGCTACAGCATCCCCTAGAAAAGACGTACGAAGGAGACGTTCGAAAACACATGCAGGAATAGGAATCAGATGGGTCCCACATTGTTCTCCTCCGAGATGAGAGAAAATGACTTGGTCTAAAGTTTCCTTATCCTAATTAAGAGGAATCAGAAGCCTGCACAAGCACAATGCTTGCTTTATGGGCCTGGAAGCGCCGGCACTTATCCTGACTTGATCTCACATTATGTGTGGTGTGCGTGGCGCCATTTATAGAAGCCAAGCACTTGCATCTTCCTTTACTGCTCCAGAAACCCGTAACACATTGTGCCACGCGCTCCCCGCAGTTGAAAGAGACGATAATTAAAATATCATAACAAAGGCAAAATATTGTTTGGGATCCAAGTTGCTCTCGGTGTCAAGATTATTTCTGGATGGGCACCAAGGCGCGGCCTTACGGTATCTGTGTTTACACGGCATCTTTCACGAGCTGTTATGTCTCATCTGGGATGCAAAGTTTAAACACAAAGGAAAGTTAGAGAAGGCAGGTCGTAAATATGTCTTATTGGGTGATGCTACATGATGTTACTATAGCACAGAACTGATTCTGATTGTTTCGTTTTAATATGTTCTTAGTGGAGACTGGAGAGATACATGGATCAGTGGCATCATAACATGAAATATTTTTTTACGAAAGTAGACAACATCCCAGTCCACTGTTAACCCCTCCCCTATCACAGGTTATTTCCCCTTAAAAACCAGAACAATTTTCACCTATTCATTATTATTATTTTTTATTGTAATGTAATGTAATATTTAATGTCATTTTAAATTTTGTCCACTAGATGTCCTTACATTTTACCCTGTGTACTTTGCCAGTACACAGATGTGAGTGTGCGTGCTTACTTTTATTTTATGAATGATCGGTGGCTTCTTGCTAATGCCAGTGATCATTCATTCACGGGCAGTCTGATCAGCTTTAGGAACACATGTTCCCATTCACTGATAAGTGCTCAGCGGAACACCACAAAAACACTGCAGTGCGTATACTGTATATACACCCCTGAGAATCAGAAAGTGACGTTTTCAGGGGGGTTTATATACAATGCAGGGATCTGGAAATGGTTAAAGCAACACTATGATTTGGGGTCCACTCCTCAGAACTTTTTTTAAAGCCTACAACAGATGCATACATGTGTACAACTGATGCTAACAAGCCAACCTCACCATTGCCACATAACACCAATTCTTTGCTCACTACAATGGATACCTGAAGGATTTTTTGTGTCTGCGTCACGCCACATACAAGCGCAAACCAAAAGGATCCAATAACTTGACCACACTCAGAGTCCAACTAACCTTTGGAGCCAGAGCTTTCTGTCATGCTGCCCCTATCCTGCGGAATGCCTTGCCAAACCTAATCACGACAGCTCCAACCCTGGACACGTTTAAATCAAAACTGAAAAGCTACCTGTTTAGTCTGGCATTTATGATCACATAACTTTTTCCCCCTGCACACATCACTATGTACTGATCTGAGAAAAGCCTATGTGCTTTGGGTCCTACGGGAAAAAAGCGCTTTACAAATGTTTTGTTGTTGTTGTACATATTGTATTGGCGATATGTTTTTGGGTCAAAAATGAGAATATTTTTAACATAATATACAGTAACTGATAACCTCCCTTTACCCAATCCCCTAACGCTATCTCTCCTACTGAAACGACTAACACTAAACTTCTTACTGATAAACCTAACACTAATTGATATGCCTAGCTCTAATTGATATGCCTAATACTAACCCTGCTACTGATCTGCCTAGCACTAACCAAACAGCTACAAATTCCTGACGATATGCCTATTGCCTAGCACTACCCTAGCACTTGCCAAATCTTCCTGCACCACTTCCAGAACCAGCAGCATCACTCCTAACGTTTGTCAATAACTAATCGTCAAAAAGAACCTGTCCAGCGTGACTTCTCAAACTTGCAACACTTGATGATAACCTGGCACCAAAACCTCTGTGCTACATTGCCACAATTAACATTGTAGTCCACTGGACAGTCAGAAAGCTCTGGTTGCCACGGTTCCATAATGATTTGATTTGACAACACATATACTGACTACCTATACTGGGGGGCAATTATACTGGCTGCCTATATTGGGGGCAACTATACTAGCTGCCTATACTAGGGGCATCTATATTGGTTGCCTATACTGGGGGAAACTACTGGCTGCCTATTCTGAGGGTAACTATACTGGCTACATATACTAGGGGCAACTACACTGGCTACCTATACTGGGGGCACCTATGCCTGGCTAACCATTACTGGGGGCATCTATACTTAGCTGACCTATACTGGGGGCACCTATGTCTGGATACCTATACTGGGGGAAACTACACCTGGCTACCTATACTGGGGGCACCTATGCCTGGCTAACCATTACCGGGGGCATCTATACCTGGCTGACCTATACTGGGGGCACCTATGTCTGGCTACCTATACTGGGGGCAACTATGCCTGTCTACCTATACTCCCTTCTCATAAATTTGCCTCAGGCAGCAAGACGTCTACAACCGGCCCTGGAAGTGGCTAATATAATCTGTACATCCCTGTAAAAAATGTATCAGTGTTTATAAGTACACAATAATAATGAAGACACTTTTGGATGGGGCTTTACTTCTGTAGAAAGTTTTACAAAAGAGAGAGAAAGAGAAATTGCAGCATTTATAGCCAGATGTCAGTGCACAATTGCTGCATAAAGAGATAGTGAGCTGTACAATAGTTCTTACAAACATCCTTTACTTGCAGCTCACACAGCGCAGAACATATTGCTGGATGGCTAATGTACAATCAACATGCTCACTTCAAATCACTTGTCTATCCTTAATCAGAGCCTATTGCCATGAATGAGCTTGTTTGGAAGGAGATAATGAGGAGGAAGACAAAATAATCTCCAGTTGCCAGGAGGGGTGACGGGAGATTATAAGAAGTGTGTATGTCTAGAATAGATGTCTGCATCTCCAAGCAAAGCAAGCACCCTGATATACCATGACAATTATATGGGAAGATCATAATTACAGACAACTGGATCACTGATTAGAAATGTCTCATTACATTGTTGAGGAGGAAAAAAAACTTGTTTATGCAGAGATGCATTTTGTAAGAGGCTGTATCATATGAAACATAACGACTATGATCCCGAGGTGAAAATAAGCAGATGAGATAAACAATTTTATTAATCCTCCTACTCCTAAAAATTACTTTTTCAGATATTTCATGATTTTATTTTATATTTAAACATTTACAAACTAGATTGTTTTGTTTTTTTCTGCTCAGTGGCAGCCTATTAAGTTTCCCCTAAATGAAAATACATGAACTATTGACCTTTTCCTATCTCCCTCTACTCTCAGTAGTTGTATTGTACCAAGAAAACGTGTATGGCTGTAATTAGCTTATCAGACAGTAATGTTTACTACAGTATATTCCCGACAAGGTACGGACAAGACAGAAGCTGTCACTTCCATGCATAAAAATTATCTCTTTCAGGCAGAAAAATAAAGCAAGTAAAACAACCTGGTTATTTATATGCTTGGCACTGTACATACACGTTTAACTCATCATGTCACATGTCACCTCAGGTACATTTTAAAGCAGATCTCCTTTTTTTTTAAGTCTGCTCCCCTTATCCCTGAATATGTCATGAATGTTTCTGTGAACATAAAGGAAGGTGTGTGTTTCGACTACAGTGCATGTAGTCATGTGACTTTGTATTGGGTTATTCTCATTCATTCAAATAGTTACTGTAAACTGCGCCAGTCAAAAGAACCGTAATGTCACCATGAAATGGGTTCGCAGGTAGAAGGTCCCAGCTGTCCACATGGGCACTCTAATGGGTCTCGCCACAGCGTCCCGCTCAGTTAACCTCGCTGCCAGGACTCACGTTGTAGCCTTGTTCAATATCGCAATTATTCTCCTCCATGTCATTTCTAGGGGCATGAGGGGCAAGACATCGACAGGGGTGTAGCGGGGCGTTGCTACCAGTGACGACAAGGACTAGAAAGAAGGAAATATGCAACGTGTGAATCCTGGATATGCAAGTTCCTCCCACATTTTCTCACCACCTCTACTGAAGGGGGGCCTCTCTAGCTACCTACATGAGGAGCTTTCTGGCTACTTATGTGGGGGGCTGTCTGGCTACCTACATGGTGGGCACTCTATCTACACGGGGGCTCTATGGCTACCTATTATGGATTTGGGGGCCTCTGGCTACCTATAATGGATGTGGGGGCCTCTCTCTACCTATGCTGGTGGGAAGTTAAACTGAGGGGCTGCATCTGGCTACCTAGCATTGAGGGCTACTCTGACTACCTATGCTGGGGGGATCTTATACTGAGGGGCTGCATCTACTGGCTACCTAGTATTGAGGGCCCTTGTGGCTACCTATACTGGGGAGGGGGCTGCATCTGGCTAACTAATACTGGGAGTTTCTCTGGTCATCTATACAGGGCATCACATCTGACTACTCATACTGGGGGCTACCTCAGTCTAACTAATGCAGGCCACCACCTCTGACCCCCTGTACTGGGGGTTACTTAATTCTGGGGGGCACTTCTGGTGACCGCATAGAAAAAGTGTGCCCAAGTCTATAGGGGGAAGGGGTGGAAGCTCGATTTATACACCATCGCTCTGGGTGCTTTGCCTCTTGCAGTGCCTTTTGTAAGTGGGTGTGGTCAGGCTTGTCTCTCAGCGAGTCTCTCACAGCGCCATGCGGGAGGGGTGGTGACCTAGAAGACTAGTAGAAAGCCTGGCAGATCAGATGACACAATGGAAAGCCCTGCTGCAGCATCATTTTTAAGTTATTTATGAGCATTTTTGAACAGATCCGCCCATTAACATTGAGGTTAATTGGACCATAGCATTCACCTCTTCCACAGTAATGGAGCCAAAGAGCAGAGAACAGTGGCGCTTGTTTCAAACAACATTTGTCTCTTTTTAAAAAAAGGCATTACCTCTTTTTTTTTTAAAAACGTATGAGTGGGAAGCGGTATGTAACCACAATGTAAGCAGTATGTAACCACAATGTAAATCAATGGGGTTGGGAGCAAAAATCAGTTGTAGCAAGAATTAACAGTTGCGAGTTAGGAACTAAATATTGTCTGCTTCCAATGCAAGTGAATGGGTCCTCTGAGTGATCACCACTTTAAGTGTGAAGGAAGGAAGGGGGGGATAAGGCTGGGACCATGCTCTGACCTATGCCTTACCACAGAGGCTAGGGCATGACACAAAAATAAGTCAGCTGAGAAGGTGCAGAGGCCCTGTGTGTCCTGAAGAGGCATGTTTACAATGTGAAATAGCTTTAGACCAGGGACAGTTTGTTTTACTTGTTGTTACTTGGAAATAAAGAAGTTTTGACTTGGGAGTGCTAGAGTCTGCATCTTCTTTTGAGGAGCTGTCCAGAGGTACTGCCTCTCCCTATGAAGCATGAGGTAATGAGTTTGACTAATTTCTTTCAGGAAGAAAAAAAGGAGAATATATATTTACTAAGATAATTATGCAATAATGGTGCTCAGGGGGTGAAAGTACTGGTGATACAAAAAATGAATGAAGGCCATTATGGGCTAGATTACTTTTTCAGAAGTGCCCTGGCACTGTTCCCTGTCTTCGTGGTCAACGCCATCAACCGGTCTTCTTCATATTCGACAAGATCCTCCAGAATTGAACATGTGCAAGTTCCAAAACATGTGAGTACGGCAAAAGCAAACACTCGTCTACCCATCACTTGTCTACATATTCTTTCATTTAACTGTGAAGGCACAGTTCCAAACTCACACCTGCGCAGTTCAAAATAGCTGTGCGCCACTCAGAGGAACTTCTAGGTAGGCACAGGGGGATCAGGTACAGAAACGGGGGTGGGAGGGTATACCCCAAGGATTTCATATCTCAGATGTCTGGCTGCTCCCTAAAGCTGCTCTCCAAACCTAGCCAGCCCTTTGCTCTGTTTTTCAGGCATTGACAGTGGTGCAGAAGGTGACACGGTGTGTATCTCAGTCTATCCTTTCTGCTTTGTTGAATGCTAAGTTTTGAGCAGCCCCGTTTCTATGGGCATGCGATACGTGCACTCGCCCGGGGCGCTGTATTGTTGCGGCCTGAGGGGGGCGCTGTGGCAGTGGGAGCCGGTATAATAGTAATAACTCACCTTCGTTCAGCAGAATAGCCGATCTCGTCCCACGCTGCTGCTTCAATGTACTTCCTTTCCCGGCATCTGTCTCAGTAACAGCACCCCCTGTGATGATGTTCCGCATGTCAACACAGGGGGCGCTGTTACTGAGACAGAAGCCGAGACAGGAAGTACATTGAAGCAGCAGCGTGGGACGAGATCGGCTATTTTGCTGAAGAAAAAGGTGAGTTATTACTATTATGCCCGCTCCCACCACCACTGCAGCACCTACCTACCTACCTACCGACCTACCTACCTACCCTATACTGCAGCACCTACCTACCTAACCTATACTGCAGCACCTACCTAACCTAACCTATACTGCAGCACCTACCTACCTAATCTATACTGCAGCACCTACCTAATCTATACTGCAGCACCTACCTACCTACCTACCTAATCTATACTGCAGCACCTACCTAACCTATACTGCAGCACCTACCTACCTACCTAACCTATACTGCAGCACCTACCTAACCTATACTGCAGCACCTACCTACCTACCTAATCTATACTGCAGCACCTACCTACCTACCTAATCTATACTGCAGCACCTACCTAACCTATACTGCAGCACCTACCTACCTAACCTATACTGCAGCACCTACCTACCTACCTAATCTATACTGCAGCACCTACCTACCTACCTAATCTATACTGCAGCACCTACCTAGTCTATACTGCAGCACCTACCTACCTACCTACCTAATCTATACTGCAGCACCTACCTAACCTATACTGCAGTACCTACCTACCTACCTACCTAACCTATACTGCAGCACCTACCTAACCTATACTGCAGCACCTACCTACCTACCTAATCTATACTGCAGCACCTACCTACCTACCTAATCTATACTGCAGCACCTACCTAACCTATACTGCAGCACCTACCTACCTAACCTATACTGCAGCACCTACCTACCTACCTACCTAACCTATACTGCAGCACCTACCTACCTAACCTATACTGCAGCACCTACCTACCTACCTAATCTATACTGCAGCACCTACCTACCTACCTACCTAGTCTATACTGCAGCACCTACCTACCATACTGCAGCACCTACCTACCAAACCTATACTGCAGCACCTACCTACCTAACCTATACTGCAGCACCTACCTAACTACCTAATCTATACTGCAGCACCTACCTAACTACCTAATCTATACTGCAGCACCTACCTACCTACCTACCTACCTACCTAATCTATACTGCAGTCACCTTCCTAATAAGCTATACTGCAAACACTTACCTACCTAACCTATACAGCAGTCACTTACCTTCCTAACCTATACTGCAGTCACTTACCTACCTAACCTATACAGCAGGCACCTAATTATCTAAGCTATACTGCAATCACTTACCTATCTAAGCTATACTTCCATTACTTACCTATCTTACCTATACTACAGTCACTTACCTACCTAACCTATACTGCAGTCATTTACCTAACCCATACTGGCACCTACCTATCTAAGCTGTACTGCAGTCACCCACCTATCTAACCTGTACAGCAGTCACTTACCTACCTAACCTATACTGCAGTCATCTACCTATCTAACCTATACTGGCACCTACCTATCTAACATACAGCAGTCACTTACCTACCTAACCTATACTGCAGTCACCTACCGACCTAAACTATACTGCAGTCACTTACCTACCTAAACTATACTGCAGTCACCTACCTATATAACTTATGCTGCAGTCACCTACCTATCTAACTTATACTGCAGTCACTTACCTACCTAACCTATGCAGCAGACACCTACCTATCTAACCTATACTGCAGGCACCTAGCTAATCAACACATACTGGTGGCACCTACGCAGCTAACCTACACTGTGGGCACCTATACCTGGCTCCACGGTGGGGGGGGGGGGGGGGCGATTTTTACACCCTCGCCCTGGGTGAAATTTAGCCTAGAAACTGCCCTGGTTTTGAGAGTTCTAAGAGCTCCAGAGTCTCAGGTTTAATGTAATTCATTGCTACACAAATGAACAGTCCCCTGTGCAGGGATCACATTCCTCTGATTGGGGATTTTCTCGTATGCATTTCTCTCATTTCATCTTGGCTCACGCTAGCGGTTATTAAATCTGTTCAATCTTCCTTGTAATTATTAGATTTATTAGTAAGGCATTTATTAGTAACTGCATTAAAATTATATATTTTTTAAAAAACTTACACAATTTTTGCAATCTATAATGCAGAAGCTCTGCCTGCATTAACTCAGAGGTGCCCATCTCCTCCTTTGTATTTAACCATTTGCGGACCGAGGTGATAGAGATCTACGCCCTGTTTTGATGGGCTCCTGGCTGGCAGGGCGTAGATCTCTATCACCGGCGCCGCCGCCCCCCGCCGCGATCGTGCGCACCAAACCGGCTGCACTTAGCTGTCTTATGACAGCTAAGGCTTCCGGGTATTGGCAGGAGCCGTCACTGATTGGCTCCCTGCCGTGTGATCGCTGTGAGCCAATCACAGCGATCACCCTCCGAAAGGCAACATAGTTGCCGTTCCGCCTCCCTCTCCCTGTCACTGTGTGGGTCTTGTGACAGGGAGAGACGCACAGCCTGCAGCCGTGACAGGCTGTGCGATTTTAGTATAAAAAAACTCACTTTTTTATCCCGATCTCCCCCCCCATGTATCTCTTGATCCCCTCCCAACCACCTATATATAGAGCTATATATATATATATATATATATATATATATATATATATATATATATATATATATATATATATACTGTAGATTTATATATGTATATATATATCCTACTAATATAATAAATGGGAAAGTTCGGATGTTTGGATGTTTGGATGTTTGTTACTCGATCACGCAAAAACGGCTGAACGGATTTGAATGAAATTTGGCACACACATAGTACATTACCTGGAATAAAGTATAGGATACTTTTTATTCCCATAACCAAAAAGAGACAAATACAAATTTCACTGGAAAATGTAAACTGCAGCCATACATAGGGATGAGCGTAATGACCTAATTACGAATTTCCGAAATTTCGCGAAATTACTACAATTACGATTTTAGCAGTAATCGAAATTTCGTAATTTTCGCAAATTACGCAAATTTTCGTAATTACGATTACGAAATTTAGTATTTTAAAGTTTGCAAAGGTTTCTATCCCTCTAGATGCCTAAAATGAATAACCAACCTCCTCCTCCCTCCTCTCTCTCTCTCTCTCTCTCTCTCTCTCTCTCTCTCTCTCTCTCTCTCTCTCTCCAGAGATTTGTAGTATTTCAAAACCATACTCACATTCATGACATGTCCAGGGATCAAACCCAGGCCAACCACATGGAAGACAGCTATGCTCACCACCATACCACCAAACACACACTAAATAGACTGCTAACCTAAATCTTACTTGTAGACAGTCATATGAGACACATGCTGGGTGCAGGGCTTTGTGATTGGACCATGCGATAGAGTGAGGTGCAAAAATGAAATCATGCCTAGCAGAGGATGGTTTCACAGTGCTAAATGCTAGGCTGGCTGTGGTGCAATTGGTTAGTGTGTCTGGCTGGTAACAGCAAGGTTACAGGTTCAATTCCATCCAGGCATGTCTTTTCCTTTTGCGTTCAACAGTTGTCCAAACAGAGCCAACAGAGCCCCAGATAGCCATGTAGAGTTAGGTCACAGCTAGCCTGGCTGTGGTGCAATTGGTTAGTGTGTCTGGCTGGTAACAGCAAGGTTACAGGTTCGATTCCATCCAGGCATGTCTTTTCCTTTTGCGTTCAACAGTTGTCCAAACAGAGCCAACAGAGCCCCAGATAGCCATGTAGAGTTAGGTCACAGCTAGCCTGGCTGTGGTGCAATTGGTTAGTGTGTCTGGCTGGTAACAGCAAGGTTACAGGTTTGATTCCATCCAGGCATGTCTTTTCCTTTTGCGTGCGCGCGCTGCGCCATTGAACCCCATGGGGTATTTTGCGTGCGTAAAACTTTACGCATGCAAAACTTTGTGCTCGGTGTTTGGACAACTGTTGAACTCAAAAGGAAAAGACATGCCTGGATGGAATCGAACCTGTAACCTTGCTGTTACCAGCCAGACACACTAACCAATTGCACCACAGCCAGGCTAGCTGTGACCTAACTCTACATGGCTATCTGGGGCTCTGTTGGCTCTGTTTGGACAACTGTTGAACGCAAAAGGAAAAGACATGCCTGGATGGAATCGAACCTGTAACCTTGCTGTTACCAGCCAGACACACTAACCAATTGCACCACAGCCAGGCTAGCTGTGACCTAACTCTACATGGCTATCTGGGGCTCTGTTGGCTCTGTTTGGACAACTGTTGAACGCAAAAGGAAAAGACATGCCTGGATGGAATCGAACCTGTAACCTTGCTGTTACCAGCCAGACACACTAACCAATTGCACCACAGCCAGGCTAGCTGTGACCTAACTCTACATGGCTATCTGGGGCTCTGTTGGCTCTGTTTGGACAACTGTTGAACGCAAAAGGAAAAGACATGCCTGGATGGAATCGAACCTGTAACCTTGCTGTTACCAGCCAGACGCACTAACCAATTGCACCACAGCCAGCCTAGCATTTAGCATTGTGAAACCATCCTCTGCTAGGCATGATTTCATTTTTGCACCTCACTCTATCGCATGGTCCATGGTCCAATCACAAAGCCCTGCACCCAGCATGTGTCTCATATGACTGTCTACAAGTAAGATTTAGGTTAGCAGTCTATTTAGTGTGTGTTTGGTGGTATGGTGGTGAGCATAGCTGTCTTCCATGTAGTTGGCCTGGGTTTGATCCCTGGACATGTCATGAATGTGAGTATGGTTTTGAAATACTACAGATCTCTGGAGAGAGAGAGAGAGAGAGAGAGAGAGAGAGAGAGAGAGAGAGAGAGAGAGAGAGAGAGAGAGAGAGAGAGAGAGAGAAGGAGGAGTGGCTGGCTGGCTGGCTGGCTGGCTGTGCATTTTAGGCTTCTAGAGGGATAGAAACCCTTACAAACCTGAAAAAGTAAAATTTCGGTGGGAGACACGAAATTCGTCATTACGGGAGTGAAATTTCGATTACGAAATTGTAAATTACGATTTGAAAATTAATTACGAATTTGGGTCGTAATGTTAAATTTCGCATTCGTAATAAAAGCAGTTCGAAATTTCGAAAATTTCGGCTCATCTCTAGCCATACACTGTTACACTGGAGGTGTGTTTAGCTTCTAGGGGTAGACTGGTTAATTTGCATATATTCAGCAGTGATGCACTGGGAGACATCTCAAGCTCACTCCAACCTGAATTATCGCAAATTCTTTCTGTTTTAAGAAAGCAAACGTTTGTTTTTCTTAACATTTTAGTAAGGGGGCTTTTAGGACCATTGTAGTCCCTTACACACTCCAACGAGTTCTGGGTCACCATGAGCTAGCTGGGTAGTCTGTACCTTTCGGTGTTACAAGCCCTACTGCATAGAGCCAAATTAATCTATGCCATGCACTGATGAGGATCAAGCAATCCAAAACAGTCTGTATGCATGTTGGCTTATTATGGCTCTGTACAATTTAACAAACTGACACATCATTGCATTCCAGCATTTCTGGAGGTGTGTTTAGCTTTTAAGGGTAACAATGGTTAATTTGCATATATTCATCAGTGATGCACTGGGAGACATTTTAAGCTCACTCCAACCTGAATTATCGCAATTTCTTTCTGTTTTAAGAAAGCAAACTATTGTTTTTCTTATCTGTCAATGGCAGGTTTCTTAAACGTTGCGCAGTTAGTCATTGGGTGACTGGGATTAATATTCAGAAAAGTGGGTGGAGCCTACAAAAGCTAATCAAAATTCACCTATTGATTTTCAAAGGAGTGGATCCACAGCCAATTAGATGTATTTCATTTCAATGCCAATTATTGATGCCAAAGACCGCAAAGCTCACAAACTAGGTCATCCTTGAGTAATTGTTTGTTAGGATTAGAAAAAGTGGGCAGAGGTAACACTAGCCAATTACATACCCGGGCAACGCCGGGCGACCAGCTAGTATATATATATAGATCTATATATATATAGATCTATATATATATAGATAGATAGATAGATAGATAGATAGATCTATATATATACATAGATAGATCTAAAATGGGGTCACTTGTGGGGTTCCTATAATGCCCTGGCATTTTAGGGGCCCTAAACCGTGAGGAGTAGTCTAGAAACCAAATGCCTCAAAATGACCTGTGAATAGGACGTTGGGCCCCTTAGCGCACCTAGGCTGCAAAAAAAGTGTCACACATGTGATATCGCTGTACTCAGGAGAAGTAGTATAATGTGTTTTGGGGTGTATTTTTACACATACCCATGCTGGGTGGGAGAAATCTCTCTGTAAATGGACAATTGTGTGTAAAAAAAAAATCAAAAATTGTAATTTACAGAGATATTTCTCCCACCCAGCATGGGTATGTGTAAAAATACACCCCAAAACACATTATACTACTTCTCCTGAGTACGGCGATACCACATGTGTGACACTTTTTTGCACCCTAACTGCGCTAAGGGGCCCAAAGTCCAATGAGTACCTTTAGAATTTCACAGGTCATTTTGAGGCATTTGGTTTCTAGACTACTCCTCACGGTTTAGGGCCCCTAAAATGCCAGGGCATTATAGGAACCCCACAAGTGACCCCATTTTAGAAAGAAGACAACCCAAGGAATTCCATTAGGTGTATGGGGAATTCATAGAAGATTTTATTTTTGTCACAAGTTAGTGGAAAATGACACTTTGTGAAAAAAACAATAAAAATCAATTTCCGCTAACTTGTGACAAAAAATGAAATCTTCTATGAACTCCCCCATACTACTAACGGAATACCTTGGGGTGTCTTCTTTCTAAAATGGGGTCACTTGTAGGGTTCCTATACTGTCCTGGCATTTTAGGGGCCCTAAACCGTGAGGAGGAGTAGTCTAGAAAATAAATGCCTCAAAATGACCTGTTAAATCCTAAAGGTACTCATAGGACTTTGGGCCCCTTAGCGCAGTTAGGGTGCAAAAAAGTGTCACACATGTGGTATCGCCGTACTCAGGAGAAGTAGTATAATGTGTTTTGGGCTGTATTTTTACACATACCCATGCTGGGTGGGAGAAATATCTCTGTAAATGGACAATTGTGTGCAAAAAAATAAAAAAAAATCTCATTTACAGAGATATTTCTCCCACCCATCATGGGTATGTGTAAAAATACACCCCAAAACACATTATACTATTTCTCCTGAGTAAGGCGATACCACATGTGTGACACTTTTTTTGCAGCCTAGGTGCGCTAAGGGGCCCAAAGTCCTATGAGCACCTTTAGGCTTTACAGGGGCGCTTACAATTTAGTACCCCCCAAAATGCCAGGACAGTAAATACACCCCACAAATGACCTCACTTTGGAAACTAGACACTTCAAGGTATTCAGAGAGAGGCATGGTGAGTCTGTGGCAGATTTCATTTTTTTTTTGTCACCAGTTAGCAGAAATGGAAACTTTTTTTTATTTATTTTTTTTTGTCACAAAGTGTCATTTTCCGCTTACTTGTGACAAAAAATAAAATCTTCTATGAACTCACCATGCCTCTAAGTGAATACTTTGGGGTGTCTTCTTTCCAAAATGGGGTCATTTGAGGGGTATTTATACTATCCTGGAATTCTAGCACCTCATGAATCCTGACAGGTGCTCAGAAATGAGAGAGATGCTGCAAAATGGGAAAATTCACTTTTTGCACCATAGTTTGTAAACGCTATAACTTTTACCCAAACCAATAAATATAAACTGAATGTTTTTTTTTTTTATCAAAGACATGTAGCACAATAAATGTGGACAAAAATGTATTCAGCATTTTTACTTTATTTGACAAATTTTATCACAGGAAGTTAAAAAAATCATTTTTTTGACAAAATTCATGTCTTTTTTAATGAATATAATACAAACTAAAAATCGCAGCAGCAATCAAATAGCACCAAAAGAAAGCTGTATTAGTGACAAGAAAAGGAGGTAATATTCATTTAGATGGTAGCTTGTATGACTGAGCAATAAACCATTAAAGCTGCAGTGGTCTGAATGGAAAAAAGGCTCTGGTCCTTAAAGAGAACCTGAACTGAAAATAAAAAGTCAAAATAACCATACACAGGTCATACTTACCTCCTGTGTAGTCTACTCTTTAATCTCTTTCTCCTCTCCTGTGTCTTATTTGTCCACTGTGATCAATGGAATTCTCCGTCCTCCACTTTAAAAATGGCCATTACCCCATAACAGCTTCCTGGTCAGCACACTGTTAAACTGTAATATCACCCACTTGAGCCACAGGAAAACATGGACATTACCTTGCACATTCAGTTGTAACTGACAGCTGTTGATATATAACTGACAGCAACTGGTATACTTCAGTTCTGACAAAATATTGTCAGAACTGGAAGGGATCACTGTAAGAAGAAAATGGTGAGCCTCTGAGAGGAACTGATGGTGAGGTAAGTATGTAATATTCATTTGCAGCTACGTCATGTGTTTATGTTAAATAATTTTACTCGCTTCAGGTTCCCTTTAAGGGGTGAAAAGACTGCGGTCCTTAAGTGGTTAAATAAAGTCTACTTAATTACTTCCCCTCCTCTTCCGAGATGCCTGAGATCATGCTGCCCTAAGTTATGTGTGGGCCTCTGGGTCCGTGGTCCTGCTGGCAGCTCCGGTAGCTGCACGACTTCGCGCAAGCGCAGTACAGAGACCCAGCTGTCCATGACCTGTTGGGTCATCATGAGTGTCGCCGTAAGGCCCCGTTTACACTTAATCAGTTGGTATGCATTACTGTGCATTAGTACGCGTTAGTATGCGTTTTTTCCATAGCAGGGCATTGGGAAAAAGATTTCAGTTAAAACGCGTTAAGTATGAAAGGTGCCATAGGAAACCATGGGTATTACTTTGAAAATCAGTTTTCTTTCAGTTATAACTGAGAGCAACTGATTAAAGAGGAACTCCAGTGAAAGTAATGTAATAAAAAAAAGTGCTTCATTTTTACAATAATTATGTATAAATTACTTAGTCAGTGTTTGCCCATTGTAAAATCTTTTAAATCTCTGATTTACATTCTGACATTTATCACATGGTGACATTTTTACTGTTTGCAGGTTATGTAGCTGCTGCTAGTTGTTTTGGCAGTTGGAGACAGCTGTAAACAGCTATTTCCCACAATGTAACAAGGTTCACAGACAGGAAACTGCCAACAGTACCTCGGTCCGCAGAGCTTCTTGTGAGAGGGGTTTCACCACAATATCAGTCATACATCGCCCCCTGATGGCCTGTTTGTGAAAAGCAATAGATTTTTCATGTAAAAGGGGGTATCAGCTACTGATTGGGATAAAGTTAAATTCTTGGTTGGAGTTTCTCTTTAAGTGTAAAAGGAGCCTAAGGGTCCTGCACACGCATGGTACTGGAAAGACTGTATTGCACATTTGAAGTACCCTTAGGGGGCGACTCGCGTGATGACGCCACAGGTGATGGACTGCTGGGTCTCTGTACTGCGGGCTACAGGGGGCTGGAGGAAGCGCCAGGGAAGTCCCGCTTTCATATTTTAATCACTGTTCAGGCCAGGTCCCTTTAAACCAGAATCTTGGCGTCTACGGAGAATACGTTTCCGTTAGAGGAATACAGGAGAATGCTTGCATTACACTTCCTCTCAGCTCCTCTGCATGTGTGCACAGTAGGCAGGGGAGAGATATTACGGCCACAAAGAAGGGATGAAAAAAAGCAAAAAGAAATCTTGCTATTAATACAGAGAATTGTAGCCTGAGGAAATGGAAAATACTGTCTGCTTGCAGGGTTCAGGTCCGCTTTCAGTAATATTTATGTCCCGTGAAGCAGACAGTGTTCTTCTTGATATAATCTACAGGATGTCATCTCCTTGTTCGGGGAGAATTTATGGCCTGTTACCTGGAGAGATGAAGCGTTCTGCACATACAGTATAAAACACGCTGACAAGTTTACTAATGTGTGTTTATTATAAAAATAACATCTGTTATCTCAGATTTCAGCAGAGATTAAGCATGATTACAGGTTTAAGATGGCCTAGGACAAAAAAAAGTCATGTTTCATACATATATCAGATCGAATGGAACGTTTCTCTGGGCTTACATATACAGTACATTTTTTAACTGTTGGGGCTGTTGGGATGATCTGCTTATGAAGCAGAACATGCAGTAAGCAAGGATTTACAATTAAAGTGAACCTCCGTACTAAAAATCTACTCAGCAGAACTGAAAAGGCTTGGTGTTTCTTTAAAGGGACACTTAAGTCAAACAAAAAAAATGAGTTTTACTCACCTAGAGCTTCCAATAGCCCCCTGCAGCTGTCCGGTGCCCTCGCCGTCTCCCTCCGATCCTCCTGGCCCCGCCGGCAGCCACTTCCTGTTTCGGTGACAGGAGCTGACAGGCTGGGGAAGTGAGTGATTCTTCGCGTTCCCAGACACATTAGCACCCTCTATGCTGCTATATGGTATATGATATATGCTATAGTAGCATAGATGGCGCTATTGTGGCCAGGAACGCGAAGAATCACTCGCGTCCCCAGCCTGTCAGATCCTGTCACCTAAACAGGAAGTGGCCAGGAGGATCGGAGGGAGACGGCGAGGGCACCGGACAGCCGCAGGGGGCTATTGGAAGCCCTAGGTGAGTAAAACTCATTTTTTTTTGTTTGACTTAAGTGTCCCTTTAAGTTTCACAGCATCAGAACTTTGTTTTTCTTACCAAAGCATCGTTTTTAGCTGCATTTTTAGCTAAGCTCCACCCATCAAAGAAAACTGCCCGGACTTTTTTTCCCTGATGCTGTGCTAAGCATGATGGGATTTCCTATGTTGTTATTCACGTTGCCTAGCAACTGGGAGGGGTGATCAGCACACAGGACAGTTGGAACTGTGTCTCATGCTCCCTGTCACCTCCTTTCAACCAAAAAGATGGCTGCCCCCATGAAATCACAAACATTTGCCTGTTCTTTTAAAACAGTGTGGGTAAGAGATTATATTACCTATCTATTTTAATTAACATAACTAATGTAACTTAATGACAGTATGTTTGTTTAGGCTGGAGTTCCTCTTTAAAGAAGCAGCAGTAATAAACCAGGACCGTAACGTCAGGGAAGTCACCCCTGCAAACCCTGCAACTGCAGGGGGCCCCAAGCTGTGAGGGGGGCCCTAATAACAGGGGCGTAACTAAAAATCATGGGGTCCCTTAGAAAAACTTTGATGGCCCCTCTCCCCCAATGTTCACACCATTTCCCTTGCCTACCCCTGGTGACCCTGATAGCCTGGGGGAGCGACCTTGCAAAAGTCATAAAACTAGTATGGTCATCATAATCTTCACACTCATAACAAGTGTAGCCACAAAAAGCCCCGTTCTGAAGGATGGACCCCATTATCAGAGGGAGTAAAATAGTAGTTAGGGCCCTCTTACAGCTCTGGCCCCCTGCAATCCGGGGGCTGCTTCCCTGTAGCTAACCTCCATGCCTACTAACCTTCATTGGCTCTAGGAGAGAGGTCCATCCTTTAGATCAGGTGTCTTTGTGGGTACACTTATTATGAGTGGGAAGAGTATGATGACTATACTACTTTTCTAACTCCTGGCAGATGGGCCTTCAGGCTGTGAGGGTCAACAAGAGTAGGCAAGGGAAACGGAGTGAACATCGAAGGGCCCAATCAAAGTTTTGCTGGGAGGCTGCATGATTTGTAGTTATGCCACTGTAATATATATATATTTTTGGGGGGTGGAGGGGGGGGGGGGGGGGTTGGGTGGAGTTACAGATTCACTTTAAAGGTCAACATATATACCAGGGACAGGGAGTGAAGGGTAGTGTTGGGCGAACATCTAGATGTTCGGGTTCGGGCCGAACAGGCCGAACATGGCCGCGATGTTCGGGTGTTCGACCCGAACTCCGAACATAATGGAAATCAATGGGGACCCGAACTTTTGTGCTTTGTAAAGCCTCCTTACATGCTACATACCCTAAATTTACAGGGTATGTGCACCTTGGGAGTGGGTACAAGAGGAAAAAAATTTAGCAAAAAGAGCTTATAGTTTTTGAGAAAATCGATTTTAAAGTTTCAAAGGGAAAACTGTCTTTTAAATGCGGGAAATGTCTGTTTTCTTTGCACAGGTAACATGCTTTTTGTCGGCATGCAGTCATAAATGTAATACATATAAGAGGTTCCAGGAAAAGGGACCGGTAACGCTAACCCAGCAGCAGCACACGTGATGGAACAGGAGGAGGGTGGCGCAGGAGGAGAAGGCCACGCTTTGAGACACAACAACCCAGGCCTTGCATGAGGACAAGAAGCGTGCGGATAGCATGCTTTGTACCGCCATGCAGTCATAAATGTAATAAAGATAAGTGGTTCAATAAACAGGGACCACGCGGCAACGCTAACCCAGCAGCAGCAGACGTGATGGAACAGGAGGAGGCGCAGGAGGAGAAGGCCACGCTTTGTGAGACACAACAACCCAGGCCTTGCATGAGGACAAGAAGCGTGCGGATAGCATGCTTTGTACCGCCATGCAGTCATAAATGTAATAAAGATAAGAGGTTCAATAAACAGGGACCACGCGGCAACGCTAACCCAGCAGCAGCAGACGTGATGGAACAGGAGGAGGCGCAGGAGGAGAAGGCCACGCTTTGTGAGACACAACAACCCAGGCCTTGCATGAGGACAAGAAGCGTGCGGATAGCATGCTTTGTACCGCCATGCAGTCATAAATGTAATAAAGATAAGAGGTTCCATAAACAGGGACCGGCAACGCTAACCCAGCAGCAGCAGCAGCAGCAGCACACGTGATGGAACAGGAGGAGGCGCAGGAGGAGAAGGCCACGCTTTGTGAGACACAACAACCCAGGCCTTGCATGAGGACAAAAAGCGTGCGGATAGCATGCTTTGTACCGCCATGCAGTCATAAATGTAATAAAGATAAGAGGTTCCATAAACAGGGACCGGCAACGCTAACCCAGCAGCAGCAGCAGCAGCACACGTGATGGAACAGGAGGAGGCGCAGGAGGAGAAGGCCACGCTTTGTGAGACACAACATCCCAGGCCTTGCATGAGGACAAAAAGCGTGCGGATAGCATGCTTTGTACCGCCATGCAGTCATAAATGTAATAAAGATAAGATGTTCCATAAACAGGGACCGGCAACGCTAACCCAGCAGCAGCAGCAGCAGCACACGTGATGGAACAGGAGGAGGCGCAGGAGGAGAAGGCCACGCTTTGTGAGACACAACAACCCAGGCCTTGCATGAGGACAAAAAGCGTGCGGATAGCATGCTTTGTACCGCCATGCAGTCATAAATGTAATAAAGATAAGAGGTTCCATAAACAGGGACCGGCAACGCTAACCCAGCAGCAGCAGCAGCAGCACACGTGATGGAACAGGAGGAGGCGCAGGAGGAGAAGGCCACGCTTTGTGAGACACAACAACCCAGGCCTTGCATGAGGACAAAAAGCGTGCGGATAGCATGCTTTGTACCGCCATGCAGTCATAAATGTAATAAAGATAAGAGGTTCCATAAACAGGGACCGGCAACGCTAACCCAGCAGCAGCAGCAGCAGCACACGTGATGGAACAGGAGGAGGCGCAGGAGGAGAAGGCCACGCTTTGTGAGACACAACAACCCAGGCCTTGCATGAGGACAAAAAGCGTGCGGATAGCATGCTTTGTACCGCCATGCATGCAGTCATAAATGTAATAAAGATAAGAGGTTCCATAAACAGGGACCGGGCGGCAACGCTAACTCAGCAGCAGCAGCACACGTGATGGAACAGGAGCAGGCACAGGAGGAGAAGAAGGCCATGCTTTTTGAGACACACCAACCCAGGCCTTGCATGAGGACAAAAAGCGTGCGGATATAGCAGCAATGCTTTTTGCCGCCATGCAGTCATAAATGTAATACAGATGAGAGGTTCAATAAACAGGGACCGGAAACGCTAAACCATCCCAGATGTTCATTGGTCATTTTACTTGGTTGGGGTCCTGGAGTGTTGCGTAGTCGTTTCCAATCCAGGATTGATTCATTTTAATTTGAGTCAGACGGTCTGCATTTTCTGTGGAGAGGCGGATACGCCAATCTGTGACGATGCCTCCGGCAGCACTGAAACAGCGTTCTGACATAACGCTGGCTGCCGGGCAAGCCAGCACCTCTATTGCGTACATTGCCAGTTCGTGCCAGGTGTCTAGCTTCATGCCCGGTTTCAGGTCCAGCGGTGCCAGCCACAAATCCGTCTGTTCCTTTATTCCCCTCCAAATTTCCTCCCCTGTGTGCTGCTTATCCCCAAGGCAGATCAGCTTCAGCAACGCTTGCTGACGCATGCCAACAGCTGTGCTGCACTGCTTCTACGATCCTACTGCTGCTGGTGCTGGGTTAGCGTTTCCGGATGAGGTACAGCTTTGAGATGCGTTGGAGGAGAAGGAGTCAGAGAGGTAGGTGCTGCTGTTGTTATCCAGTGGGAGGGACGGCGGTGCAGCTGTTTGCGGCGTGGGCAACACCCGCGGCGTAGCAGGTGAGGAATCGCTGCCAGGCTCCACAAGGTTCACCCAGTGCGCGGTAAGGGAGATGTATCGACCCTGGCCGAACGCACTCGTCCAGGTGTCAGTGGTGAGGTGAACCTTGCAGGCAACGGCATTCTTCAAGCTTTGGGTTATTTAGCTGACCACGTGCTCATGCAACTCAGGCACTGCAGAGCGCGCAAAGTGGTAGCGGCTGGGAACCACGTAACGTGGGATGGCCACTGACATCATGCCCTTGAAGCTGTTTGTCTCCACCACTCGATATGGCAGCATTTCGCAGGCCAGAAGCTTGGCTATGCTGGCTGGCTGTTACTGCCACGGCCCGGGGGTCATTTGCTGGCAATTTCCTCTTGCGCTCAAACATCTCAGAGACAGACAACTCAACCGTAGGGCTGCACACCGAAGGGCTGTTGGTTGTTGTGTTTGATGAACACTGGGAGACCTCAAGAGCACTAGTCCGGAAAGTGACAGTGTCAGCATCGTCTGATGTTTGTGAATGTTGTGAACCACGCAATGGCTGGGCTACTGCTGCTGCTGAGGCGGGTCTGGTGGTGAGTCTGGTGAACCCAAGGGAGGCAGTGTTGCTGGTGGTACCCTGTCCTGCCGCGTTTGCCCACAGAGTGGGATGTTTGGATAGAATGTGGCGGCTCATGCTGGTGGTGGAGAGGTTGTTAATACTTTTCCCCCTGCTCAGGCGGGTCTTGCACACCTTGCAAATCGCCATGGTAACATCCTCAGTGCAGTCTTCAAAGAAAGCCCAGACTTTGGAGCACCTGCCTTGCTGGCGATTTCTGTTTGCGCCTCTTTTGCCTCTCACTTGAACTTCCATGCTTGCGGTGCCTGAAATTGCGCGCCGCCTACCTTGTGGCACAAGGCGAACTCGTGCAGCAGTGGGTTCCTCAACAGACTCATCTGTGCTGCTGCTACGACGGCGATGTTCTCGTTCACAAACAAAATCTGGGTCTATGTCCACATTGTCCATACCCTCCTCTTCCATCTCCTCAAACTCGTCATATGTCATTGTGGGGGGCCGCCGCCGTGGAGTAGAGCTCCCCAGAACAACCTCTGCGCAGCTCACTCCAACGTCGTCTGGCTATCTGGCAGTTGTGTGCGTGGTGTCGCTGCCGGTTGTGTCAGCTTTGTGCCCACTGGCTCCTTGTAACTGGCTGAGGACTCGGACCTCGTGCGTGATGTGCTGGTGCTGCTTAACCCACTGCTGGACGCTTGAGAGGTCATCCAAGTAATTATCTGGTCCTGTTCTTTTGGATCTGTGAGGGTTGTTGTCCTGGACAACATGGGCGGTATTGAGTGGGTTTTCTTGGGTGCTCCCCTGTGGCCTGTACGTGAACCGTCAGGGGAAACACCTCTTCCCTTGCCCCTCCCTCTTTCACCGGATTTCTTCCTCATTTCACTTATCCTTAAAGTACACGCTGACTGGCAGCAGTACAGTGGCAGTACAGAAAAGCCATACAGTGGTGGGTGAGCGGTGTACCACTATTGTCAGCAGCGACACAGAGCACAATGCTATACAGTGGCGGGTGAGCGGTGTACTACTGTTCCCAGCAGACACAGAGTGGAAGTAAACACAATGCTATATAGTGTGGCTGAGCCGTGTACACAGAGTGGCATTAAACACAATGCTATATAGTCTGCTATATAGTCACCCCGAACAGGGTGATGTTCTGCAGAACCCGAACAGTGGCAAACACTGTTCGCCCAACACTACTGGGAGGGAACGCAGATTTTAGTACCTAAACACACGATACAACATGTTTTCCGGGGTCGGACTCTGAGGCACATACAGATGGTCCCGATCATCATCCTCATCATACAACTCTTCTCCTGAGTCTGACCCACCCACCACCTCTGCCACCCCAACATCCCCAGACACAGACCCCTCATCGTCCTCAACATTAACTTGGGATGCTGGCCTGAGCCAGACCTCCTCCTCCACATCAGGCCCCATCATCTCCTCAATGGCAGCCCTCATTAATCGCTCTGGCGACGGACCGATGGACACAACGTTCTCCTCCGGGGAGGGCTGCTGCTGACCACTGGCTGCTGGGGTGGATGTTATAGCTTGCGTGGGGCGTTGGCTGTTGCTGTTGTTGGGAGTGCTGCTCACAGCGGAGGTCTCTGGGGAACTCATGTTGAGCTCATATAGTGGTTGACGGTGAGTGGAGTATTACTGATCCCAGCAATATACACACTGACTGGCAGAGTACGCAATGCTATATAGTGTGGCTGAGCGGTGTACACAGAGTGGCAGTAAACACAATGCTATATAGTCTGGCTAAGCGAGCGGTGTACTACTGTTCCCAGCAGAATCAGAGTGGCAGTAAACAATGGTATATAGTCTGGCTGAGCAGTGTACACAGAGTGTCAGTAAACAATGGTATATAGTCTGGCTGAGCGCTGTACACAGAGTGTCAGTAAACAATGGTATATAGTCTGGCTGAGCGGTGTACACAGAGTGTCAGTAAACAATGGTATATAGTCTGGCTGAGCGGTGTACACAGAGTGTCAGTATACAATGGTATATAGTCTGGCTGAGCAGTGTACACAGAGTGTCAGTAAACAATGGTATATAGTCTGGCTGAGCGGTGTACACAGAGTGTCAGTAAACAATGGTATATAGTCTGGCTGAGCGGTGTACACAGAGTGTCAGTAAACAATGCAATATAGTCTGGCTGAGCGGTGTATACAGAGTGTCAGTAAACAATGCTATATAATCTGGCTGAGCGGTGTACACAGAGTGTCAGTAAACAATGGTATATAGTCTGGCTGAGCGGTGTACACAGAGTGTCAGTAAACAATGGTATATAGTCTGGCTGAGCAGTGTACACAGAGTGTCAGTAAACAATGGTATATAGTCTGGCTGAGTGGTGTACACAGAGTGTCAGTAAACAATGGTATATAGTCTGGCTGAGCGGTGTACACAGAGTGTCAGTAAACAATGGTATATAGTCTGGCTGAGCGGTGTACACAGAGTGTCAGTAAACAATGGTATATAGTCTGGCTGAGCGGTGTACACAGAGTGTCAGTAAACAATGGTATATAATCTGGCTGAGCGGTGTACACAGAGTGTCAGTAAACAATGGTATATAGTCTGGCTGAGCGGTGTACACAGAGTGTCAGTAAACAATGGTATATAGTCTGGCTGAGCGGTGTACACAGAGTGTCAGTAAACAATGGTATATAGTCTGGCTGAGCGGTGTACACAGAGTGTCAGTAATCAATGGTATATAGTCTGGCTGAGCGGTGTACACAGAGTGGCAGTAAACACAATGCTATATATAGCGTGGCTAAGCGAGGTGCACAGTGGCAGTACACACAATGCTATATAGTCAGGCTAAGCCGTGTACACAGAGTGTCAGAAAACACAATGCTATATATAGCGTGGCTGAGCGAGGTGCACAGTGGCAGTACACACAATGCTATATAGTCAGGCTAAGCCGTGTACACAGAGTGTCAGAAAACACAATGCTATATATAGCGTGGCTGAGCGAGGTGCACAGTGGCAGTACACACAATGCTATATAGCCAGGCTAAGCCGTGTACACAGAGTGTCAGAAAACACAATGCTATATATAGCGTGGCTGAGCGAGGTACACAGTGGCAGTAAACAATGCTATATATATAGTGTGGCTGAGCGAGCGGTGTACTACTGTTCCCAGCAGCGACACACAATGATTGGGGGGGACCCTGGCTAGCGTGGCTGGAGAGCGAACTACCCTGCCTGCCTACCCAAAGCTAAACCCACAGAGAAATGGCGGAGATATGACGTGGTTCGGGTATTTATTTACCCGAACCACGTGACCGTTCGGCCAATCAGAGCGCGTTCGGGCCCGAACCACGTGACCCGTTCGGCCAATCACAGCGCTAGCCGAACGTTCGGGGAACGTTCGGCCATGCGCTCTTAGTTCGGCCATGTGGCCGAACGGTTTGGCCGAGCACCTTCAGGTGTTCGGCCGAACTCGAACATCACCCGAACAGGGTGATGTTCTGCAGAACCCGAACAGTGGCGAACACTGTTCGCCCAACACTAGTGAAGGGGAAATCATCTCGGGGTAAACAGAAAGCAACAATAGCCCGAATCTCTTTTCACACTATCCAAAACTTTATTTTTCCTAAAGTGCTTTCAAAGTATTTCCAGTCACTTTTGCTTAAAGGACCACTATTGCGAAAAAAGTAGGCAGTTAAAATCTGACAGAACTGACAGGTTTTGGGCCAGTCCATCTCCTCATGGGGGATTCTCAGGGTTTTCTATGTTTTCAACAGCATTTCCTGAACAGCAGTTGCAAAGTCTATCTGACAAAATAGTGTGCAAGAGAGTAGGGAGGCTGGCTGGTATCCTACTATTTTGGCAGTTAAACTGCTGCTCAGGAAATGCTTATGAAAACAAAGAAAACTCGGAGAATCCCCCATGAAGAGATGGACTGGCCCAAAACCTGTTGGTTCTGTCAGATTTTAACTGCCTACTTTTTTCACAATAGTGGTCCTTTACTTTTTTTATTACCTTTGGTAAAAGTGTACTTTATATAGATCATGGGCCTTCTTCTTCTAAGTATCCCTGCAGTTTGGAACCAGTAAAGGTGATTATCTCCATCTGTTGGAGCAGCAGGTGGTCGCAATTGTGAATCAGGTCATTTCGGCGCTCAGCGCCGAGCACCAAAGGTGGGTACAGCTGTAGCACTAGTGCTATTCTGCGCACCCCCCGCAAAGGAAATTCGGGGCTCCGGAGATTGTTAGACCCCAAATTACATCAGCCTCCGAGTTGCTACAATAGTATCTAGTGCCGCCGGTGATTTGAGCGGCAGCTGGGTCAGCCCTCATTCGGCTCACCCTGCGCGCAGCTCCCCCCTGGCCAAATAATGTGTACGCGGCAAAGGACCCAGAACTCTGTACAATCAATTTCATGTATAGCATATTATAATAATTAGTCATGGTCGTAATCTGCTAATTACGATTATGAAAAATTTCATGTAATTTTTCGCAATTACAGCCATACGTAATTATAATTTGGAAATTGAATTGATTTTGTGTAATCCATTTGTAATTTTTGCATAAAATTGAGGTGACTTTAGCAGTCTATAGCGAAGTCCCCATACATGCTATCTTCAACAAAATTGCTACGTATGTTAAGGCGAATAGTGGGAATGAGAAAAAATAAAAAATAAAAAAGATGTAGTTTTTGAAAAAAAAAATCGATTTGAATATGCAAAGGAAAAATGGTTTGTAAACTCAGAAAAATGACAGTTTAAAAAACATTTTTCCTTTGCATTTTCAAAATCAATTATCTCAAAAACTACAGGGTATTTTTGAAAAATGTCTTTTTGACTTATTCCCACTATTCCCCTCACCATACCTAGCAATTTTGTTAACGAGAGTCGGTATCGAGGCTTTGCTATCAACCACTAAAGTCGGCCTGAAATTATTTGAAAATTAAGCTAAATTGCGAAATTACAGTTCCTGATTATGTTTACATACAAAATTAATTGTGATTTTCCACAAAATTTTGCATTATGATTTTGCATCATAATTGCAAATTTCGATGCGAAATTATGATTATGCGAAATTTGCGCTCATCACTAAATATAGGGTCTAATGTGGTTATGGAATCTGCACATCTATATTCCCACTGATGCTGCCACGACTCAGCTATTGCCATTACCTGAGCTATTACACATCCAACCGCGAAGAGGCCCAGGATGTTCTTTGTACGTTTCATTAAATAGCTGTAGCCTGTGACCCGACATCAGAAAAACAATAAAACATGTTTTTGCAATTTTGTAACGTGTAGGTCATCACACGTCAGAACATTTCAAAGGCAAAGTTTAAATTTGTCCTTTTTATCTGTGTCTTTCTCTAAAATTAGCGCAGCTGAAGTCTCTGTTCCAGATCTTTCAAAAACAAACTCCCCATTTTTCACCAAGGCACAGACCTGCTGCAACTTGAACTTTGCTAGTTACCTAAATATTCAGCTGTAGAACTGACACCTTTCAATGAGAAGTCTGTCACTGGGCAAATGATCAACAGATGTTTAGGATCTTTAGCGAGAAACCAGTTCAGTGTTTTCAACACTACTTTATTGGTTGTTTTTTTTTATTATTATTTTGAACAAAATGAAAGTACAATTTCATCTTTACTTGTTTTGTGTCATACCAAAGAATCTGCCTCTTAAAGAGAACCTGAGGCATCCACAATGTCAAAAAGTAATTACATACAGTGGCGTATCTAGAAGGGTGCAGGCATGGCTCATGTCATGGGCGCCACAGCCCCATGGGTGCCATGCCTGCCCCTGTGTTGTGCCACCACTCAGACTTCCAGACAGATTCATTTTGTTATCTGGGAAACATAGCCGCTGAATTAATGTATACAGGGCAAACTTGGCTATATAATTATTCTATTTTGATGCACCTGGCTATTTACTTTGTTTATTGTGAGGCATCCGACTGCTTAATTATTTTATCTGAATGCTTATGAATAGTTAATATTTTTATAGGGGGGGGGGGGGGGGGCATGTGACTGCTTGATGAATTATCTGGAGGCACGTCATTGATTGATTGATTATTTTATCTGGAGGCATGGAAATATTAGATACTTTTATCTGGAATTGCGTGACTATTTATTTAATTCGGAGGAACATGGCTGCTTAATTCTAATACCTAGGGGTCCATGGAGGCACAATATAAGGATGCCACCTAGCATCCCTAATTGCTTGCATGCTCTTTTGGGCTGAACAACTGCCATTCAGTAAGTCCTTTTGAAAAACCCTGAGAATTTCCCATGAAGAGATGGACTAGTCCAAAACCTGTCAGATTAGTCAGATCTTTACTGCCTACTGTGACATTTTATCCTGGAACAAATGCATATTTTATAGATATGCATACACATGCATTTTACATTTTACAATTTTTCACACTTGTGGTTCTTTAATTATGGTACTGCCACTGCAGGCAACGTCTGAATGTAGAATCAGATTTTGGAAACACAACCAAAAAAGAAGTTATTGAACATCAGATGGCTTCTGTTTTAGAAACACCTCTATCTCTGTTGCTACCATTCAGTTCTTCCATCCACATCTTTTTCCTATTTAGTACCCTTTGCACAGAACATACCATGATTCACATTGCTTCACTGTCAAGACTCGTCTACAGTTCATTAACGCGAGGGGGGAAAGGTGGCACATGCAAGCATTAAAGTGTTGGGAGAGTCATGTAAATATAGGCTAGGGGTCAATGAAGGCCCAACCAAACCGTCCTTTGTCAAGAGGCTTAGATTTCACGCATTGGTTAAAAGTCAACCAAGCTCCCCGGCTCAGTTTGATGTAATCAATAGTGAAAGTGAAGCCATCAAGCAAAAGTTAACATTCCTAACTAGAATCATGTGCTGTGGAGAAAAAAAAAACAGCCTTTTTTTGGATCAACTTGAAAGGAAAATGACATTTAAAAGATAGGAATGGAAAAAGCCACCGCCATTTGCCATTTTCTCTGTTAGAGATTTTAAATTAAAAGGGCCCAAAACTTTCTGCAAGAGGAGCAGGAACGTTAATTAATGGAAAGGCTTTCATCTTTTGTTGATTTCTAATAATCTCAACTTGGGTTCAGAAGGAGATTCAGGAGATTAAAGCTTTCCTTGGCACGGTGGCTTTGAAGAAACCCCAGGAAGTAATTGAAAGCCGAGAGGAACATGTTAAGACATGTTTGAAGGATAACAAATGGGTTAAAAAAAAAGTATCTAAATAAAAGTAGCTCTAATTGGTTTAGATCCTGTCTATAATTCTTTTTTTTTTTTTTTATTAATAACTGTAGTGCCATCAACAAGTATACATTCATTGTATCTAATTATCGGATTAGAATGACTTCATTGTCTGTTGATTGGAAGTCAGTTCTTCTGCCGACCAATCAGAAACAATTGATAAAAGATCAATGACCAGTCAGACAAGCTAAACACTGGTGAAGACGCCTTTGATGATATACTACTATAGATATTATTTAGAAGAGAAGTGTAACATCTTACCTTCTCAGAATTACAAACTGTTAATGGAAAGGGTATATTTATTAATGTACAATAGATAACACATTTCCCGGGTCTTGCCCACTTTTTTGGGTCAATACAAGTGCCTGAGAATTGAGTACCTACATTTTTATTTTTTTAGAGCTTTAGGTGCTCATGCTTGTGACCAAGAACTTCTCAGGCACTTGTATTGACCTGAAGAAGTGGGCCAAGACCCATGAAATGCATTTTCTATTGTGTCTTAATAAATATACCTTTTTCATTAATCAATGGTTTGTCTTTCTGAAAAGGTAAGATGTCACACTTCTCATCTATATAATATCTATAGTAGTATATTATCAAGGGCAACTCCACACGTTTTTGTAGCATAGTCTATACACCAATGGGTTCTTAGTTATGAGGACTTTTGAGTCCTCACCACTAATCAGTGACCAACCAGAATCTGCACCAACAGACCTGGGTCACTGAGCGCGAATGGTTATCTTCCCGCAGGCTCAGATGGTTGTAGCAAGTTTTGCAATACACCCTTGTGAGCATATTACTTCCACACGTGTCCTTTCATTTACCTCATTGTCCAACCATACTGCACTATTGGGCTTCTGATCTCTCTAATTCCACAGATATTTGGAGGTTATGAGCAGTGCTGCTGCTGCTCAGATACCACTTTTCACTATCTGGATCTAATTCGGATCCGGATACCCAGATATCTGATCCGGGTCGATATCCGAGTTTAAAATTCTCTCTCTCTCTCTCTCTCTCTCTCTCGGATTTTGGCCATTGAAGGTGATTTTGGTTTCTGCTCGGATATCTGAACTAACTATCCGCCCAGATTTCGGATTTCAGATGGGAAATCCAAGTTTGCTCGGATAGTCTATTCGGATTTTAAAAAATATCCAAATTGCTATTCAAAGTTCGGATACTGGAAAAAGTTCAGATTATCTGGGTAGTTCGGATATCCGAAATCTTGCTGAGCACCACTGGTTATGAGTAACTTTCAAGGATCCAAACTTTTGCAATCAAACAAGCTGATAACTATCATCTGGAACAGGAACCCAAGGCAACTTATTTGGAACAAAGCTTAATCAATAGAGCTATCGCACATGTGTGTACATCATTTTGGTATTAATGATCAATCAATACTGATCAAGAAATTGATCAGAATGATCGATTGTCTAAAGTTTGGCTGACATATACAAGCCTTAGCCTCATCATTGCTCTTTTTTAATGCCCACACTCTATGATTATCAAACACGTGTACCTTAAATGGACCACTCATCCTGCTTAGTTGAATTTCTTTTCAAGAAATCTAATGATGATCATAGGTAGAATACATAAAACCTAGAGAGAATAAAAATGTCATACTTGCCTAATAAAAGTGATTTTCCTCCATGGCTCCTCCAATTGGACCCCTCTCGCTGCTAGTGGCAATTGCATACAGAGAGTGGATGAGTTGAAGTACCTGCCCCCAGGTACCACACCCTCTCACCATGTGACACCATTTCTTTTCTTCCATTTGTGTTGGTGGAAGTGCCTGACAATCCCAGAGCATTCCAGGGGCACTAAGGAAGAAGAGGGAGGCTGTGCATGTGTGCAGTGGGAGGGAGCAACAGTTGTTTACTTAGCTACTTGTGAGTATTGAAGGACAGAGCTATATCCTTGAGGAATGTGATGACTACTACTGTTAGAAAGCAGAATCAGAATCGCTTTTATTCGCCGAGTGCGCTGTTGGCGCCCCCGGAGTTGGTTGTGGTACACATGGCAATGGCGGAGAGCAAAAAGACATAAGACATACATACATAAATACATGCATTAGCAGGTATATCAGCATAACATTGGTGCAGAGTGCATAGTTACAGGTGGGGGCTAGAGTCAGTGTTGGCGATTGGAGAACTGCGTTGTGCATGGGCTAAGCTTGGGGGGACCAGGTGGGTGGAGTGTTCGGGGGGAGTGTTCAGGATTAGGACTGCCTGGGGAAAAAAGGTGTTTCTACGCCTCGTGGTTCTGGAGCGGACTACTCTGAAGCGGTGGCCCGATTGGAGGGGCTCAAAGAAGTGGCTTCCCGGGTGGGAGAGGTCTTGGGAGATCCTGCTGGCTCTTTTCATCATTCTAGATATCAATAGCAATTTTTAAATATGTACTTAAGGAAAGAAATGATAAAGGAATTGTCATGATTATCCATGCTCCTCTTTCATTTGAGCTTCTGCCCCTTAAAAATGCTTTGCACCGCCATGTTAGGAGGCGTGGTTTCAGAGCCCCTGCTACATGCATGGTATAACTACTCTAGCCATGTGCCCTCTCATTAGTAGAAGGAGCTGGGTTCAACCACTGGGGGAGGGCAGGAAGAGAGCAGGAACCTGGACATTAGTGGAATAGAGCATGGAGACTTATAACCCACTGTAACACATTTTTAAAGTGTACCAGAGATGTAATATAATAGGAAAACACATACTTACCTAAGGAGAGGGGAGCCTCTGGATTCTAATTAGGCTTTACTCAGCATTCTCTGTTTCTCCATAGCCGAGCAAGGACCACCTGAAGATTAACAACAAGGGATTGTGGGTAACCTTTTTGGTACTGCGCCTGCGCAAGTATGGCCATGCCTGCATAGTAAGCTGAAGCTGCTCATGCTTGTGACAGAAGAGGGGCGCAATCCTAATCGACAGGAGGTTCCCACCGATCGACGGGCGACTGGGCAACAGCTTGGTAAGCCTCATTAGGATCCAAAGGCTTTTCACTCCTTCCTTAAGTATTAGATTTTTGAATTTTTTACAGCTCGGGTTCTCTTTAAAATGTATTTCGCTAAATGAAAAAAAAAAAAAGTTTGAATCAATTACTATATAAGCATTAGAAAGACAGTAGAATCCATGAATAAATTCAGAACCTGAACTTAAACTGCTGCAACAAGTCACAAAGGTGAGACTACTGTTTACTGCTACGACATAATGATTCTTTCCAGAAAAAAAAGACCTGAGGGGTGGAACACTGCACAACATAAATTTAACCTTAAACAATCGTATATTTTACCTTCATTTATTTTTCCAAAACATGAAGGATTCACACATTTTCACGTCATACTTTTCCCCCTAAGCCCTAGCATGCGCAAAAATACAGCTTGTATGTAGCTGTCAAATTCGTATTCCTCAGCAGTGAATCACTGGTGAAAATTACGATCTCAGCAGCACCTCCTGGATGGACAAAAAAAGTGAACACTGTAAATCAATAAGGTAAGGACACGGTGAAATAAAAAAAACAACTCTTCACTTTGCATAAGCGCACCGTATCAGTGAGGAGGAGCAAAAGACAAAGACGGCAGAATCTGACTTATGTCTTAATACCCTAATTCATGTCCTAAAACGAGTTTGGTCAGGCAGGAGTTTTAGCATTTGGTTAAAATATGCTGACAGTTAGAGGAAACAAGGGTTTTTAATCTTACCATAAATACCTTGCCCAAGGCTCTTCATCCTCCGATGCTAAATGAGTTAAAGAAAAAAACTCAAGAAATATGTCAAGTGTTTTCTGTCAGGGATATCCTCAGCCTGGGAGTAGAATGGAGATCTGTTTGTTTAGAAGCTTCGCTGTTGAGTGTAAGGTAACCAAACATTGTTTGTCTTCTCCGTGGGTTATTGGAGACAAAGGATAAATTGGTGGATTGCACAATTAAGGATCGGCCCCATGTAGCTCATCTGTCATTACAGGGGTTTGGTGGATGTAAAGGATTTAATCTAAGTTAAACAGAAAAAATATACAAATAAGCTGGCAGAGGTTTTTCCAAAGGTCAAGGAATAAGAAGAACAAGATACAAGGTAGTGCAGTGAAATGCAACTCGAAACACACACTTTGCTAAATACAACATGCATCAAACAGCACAAGGAAATAAAAGAGGACGACAACAACATTTGCAAAGCTTTTTTTTTCCCCATAGGACCCAAAGATCATAAGCTTGTCTTAGATCAGTACACAGAGATGTGTTACATGGGAAAATGTATGTGATCATAAATGCTAGACTAAACAGGTGGCTCGTCACTTTTGATGTAAACGTTTCCAGAGCTGGAGCTGTCTTGATTAAGTTTGGCAAGGCATTCCAAGGGGTAGGGGCAGCTTGACAGAAAGTTCTGGTTCCAAAGGTTTTTAGTTGTACTCTGGGGGTTGACAAGTTATTGCTGGATACTTTGATCTGAGATTGTGTATGGTGTGACACAGTTGCAATAAATCCTTCAGGTATCCAGGGCCTGGGTTGTGTAGGGATTGTTTTTGTTTAACAAAAGGTGTTTATCTATATATATAATAGACTAAGTGTCTCAACCTTCAAACAAGAAGAAGAAGTACTTTGCATGAGAAAATTTATGCGTGCTCAAACACCAAGCTTAAGGCCTCTTTTCCACGGACTGTTGAGCTGTGTGCTCAGCAAGCAGTTACCAGGCAGCAGTGAGCAGATACCAGGCAGCAAAACGCAGTTACCAGGCAGCAGCAAGCAGTTATCAGTCAGCAGTGAGCAGATACCAGGCAGCAACAAGCAGTTACCAGGCAGCAACAAGCAGTTACCAGGCAGCAGCAAGCAGTTACCAGGCAGCAGCAAGCAGTTACCAGGCAGCAGTGAGCAGATACCAGGCAGCAACAAGCAGTTACCAGGCAGCAGTGAGCAGATACCAGGCAGCAACAAGCAGTTACCAGGCAGCAACAAGCAGTTACCAGGCAGCAGTGAGCAGATACCAGGCAGCAGCAAGCAGTTACCAGGCAGCAGCAAGCAGTTACCAGGCAGCAGCAAGCAGTTACCAGGCAGCAGCAAGCAGTTACCAGGCAGCAGCAAGCAGTTACCAGGCAGCAGCAAGCAGTTACCAGGCAGCAGCAAGCAGTTACCAGGCAGCAGCAAGCAGTTACCAGGCAGCAGTGAGCAGTTACCAGGCAGCAGTGAGCAGTTGTGAGAGTTTGAGAGCCATTTCACTGCCTATTCACAGTCCATGGAAAAGAGGCCTTACCCTAGCAAGTCTGACATTGCAAATCTGGCCTAATTGGCTATTCATGAGGCAATGCTCATGCAAATGCATGCACAAACCAATACCACAAAGCAGTCACCCTGCTACATGCTACATTAGCACTATCCGGCTTAGTGCACACCAGAGCGGTTCGGCAGCGTTTTGCGATCCACTTGCGGCTGCAGATACGCTTGGGTAATGTATTTCAATGGGCTGGTGCACACCAGAGCGGGAGGCGTTTTGCTGAAATGCATACTCCCGAGGTGAGGCATGTTTTGGATTGCGGAGGCGTTTCTGCCTCCAATGTAAAGTATAGGAAAAACGCAAACCGCTCTGAAAAACGGCAGTTCAGAGCGGTTTTGCAGGCGTTTTTGTTACAGAAGCTGTTCAGTAACAGCTTTACTGTAACAATATATGAAATCTACTACACCAAAAACGCTTTACAAAACCGCAAAATGCTAGGTGAAATGCTACAGAAAAATAAGAAAAAGCGTTTCAAAATCTGCTAGCATTTTGCGGATCTGCTAGCAGTTTTTGGTGTGCTCCAGGCCTCCAGGAGCGCCACAGGGAGGATTCCCAATGCCCCCTTTTTATACAACTGGGGGGATCGCAGGGTCCCAGGCTCTCTCACTGCCTGGAAACCACAGCGGCACCCCGGAGGGGGAGGCTGGGTGGCGTGGACGACCCCCCCCCCCAAGTGTGGCCAGCGCCGGGGAGAGCCGTCTGCACCCACCTCCCAATATTAAAAACGGGCACTTACCTTAACGTCCATTGTGTTCTGCTACATGCGCATTAATTTGGGGGCACCACATGAGAAAGGAGTGAAGCATGGGTCACCCCAAGCTTTAGAGCTCAGGGCTGGCTCACATACAGCACTCCAGAGGGGGGGGGGGGGGAGGACAGGCGCACTCACTCCAGGGTTCACACCACCGGAGCAAGCCATCCACCACCTGCCTCCAAAGGATACAAACTGCACAAAATGCTTTCCATGAGAAAATGAATGCGCATGTAGCAGAACCCAATGGACGTTAAGGTAAGTGGCTGTTTTTAATATTAGGAGGTGGGTGTGGACGGCTCTCCCCAGCGCTGGCCACGCTTGGGGGGGGGGGCGGCTGCGCCACCCAGCCTCCCACTCCGGGGTGCCACTGTGGTTCCCAGGCAGCGAGAGAGCACTTTGCAGTATTGGTTTTTTGACCCTGCATAGTTTGGCATGCGAAAGCAAATGCATATTTGCATGAGCATTGCCTCATGAATAGCCAATTAGGCCGGATTTGCAAAGCCAGACTTGCTAGGGTTAAACTTGGTGTTTGAGCACGCATACATTTTCTCATGGAAAGCCTACTTCTTCTTGCTTCAAGGTTGAGGCACGTACTCTATTAGATAGATAGATGCGGCGTATGCTACGACGCGGGTTGGCTAGTTGAGTATAAAATTCAAGTTACAATACAAGTATGCATTATCGTTCAAAAGGAAAATGATACAGAGTATGTATAATAAGTGAGAAACATAAGACATTGTCAGATGAATACATATGTATACTGGCGAGAAGATATCAAGATAACATACAAGAGATCAATAAAAAGCAATATGTAATATATAGTACTTTTGTATAGACAGTGGCGTAGCTACAAACCTCTGGGCCCCGATGCGGAATCTGGATGTGCCCCCCCCCCCGCAACAACAGCCCCCCCGGCGACAACAGCCCCTCCTCCCCCGGCAACACCCGACGCACACACATAGGTAGGTGCCCCCCAGAATAGGTTAGATTAGGTAGGTGCCCCCCAGTATAGCGTTAGATTAGGTAGGTGCCCCCCAGTATAAGGTTAGATGAGGTAGGTGCCCCCCAGTATAGGTTAGATTAGGTAGCTGCCCCCCAGTATAGGTTAGATTAGGTAGCTGCCCCCCAGTATAAGTTAGATAGGTAGGTGCCCCCCAGTATAAGGTTAGATTAGGTAGGTGCCCCCCAGTATAAGGTTAGATTAGGTAGGTGCCCCCCAGTATAGGTTAGATTAGGTAGGTGCCCCCCAGTACAAGGTTAGATTAGGTAGGTGCCCCCCAGTATAAGGTTAGATTAGGTAGCTGCCCCCAGTATAGGTTAGATTAGGTAGGTGCCCCCCAGTATAGGTTAGATAAGGTAGCTGCCCCCAGTATAGGTTAGATTAGGTAGCTGCCCCCCCAGGAAAGATTAGGTAGGTAGCTGCCACCCCAGGATAGATTAGGTAGGTATCTGCCCCCCAGGAAAGATTAGGTAGGTAGCTGCCCCCCCAGGATAGATTAGGTAGGTAGCTGCCCCCGCTTTGCCCCCACATAATGGAGGGGGGAGCCGGAGCCGCGGGGAGGGCAGTCCGACCTCTCCCTCCCTTCCTCTCCCCGGCCCCTCCCCCCCCTCAGATGCAGAGTGAGCGCGCACGGAAGCGCTGTAGGCAGAACTCACCTCTGTCCCTGGTTCCAATCGCCGCTGGTCTCCTCCCACTCTGCATAGATGCTGTTACACACGCTGCTTCCTGTTTAGCCGGAAGCAGCGTGTGTAACAGCATCTATGCAGAGAGGAGATCAGCGGCAAGTGGAATGCAGGGAGTTGAGTTCTGCCTACAGCACTTCCGTGCGCGCTCACTCTGCATCTGAGGGGGGGGGCCCGGGGAGAGGAAGAGAGGGAGAGGTCGGGCTGCCCTCCCCGCGGCTCCCCCCCTCCATTACAGCGCCCCCCTCCCAATAGCGCGCACGGGCCGCACGGCCCTCCACACGAACATGGGCCCCCCGGGCCCCTCCCTCACTTCTTTAGGAGCCGGGCCCGGTCGCCAAGGTGACCGTTGCGACCCCAGTCCCTACGCCACTGTGTATAGACCAGTTTCAAATCATGCACGTGGGTTGTCTAGCCATCTCTCCCACACTTGGGAAAATGTAAGTGGGCAGCCCAGGCCCGGATTTACCTCACAGGAGCCTATAGGCACAGATGTCCTGGCACCCTAGACTTTGCCTCATGAACCTGCAAAACCCCACCAAACTGCACTGCAAGTGTGTTGGCTATCCCAGCTGTCCCTTCTCCTTTACATCCCTTGCCTGTCATAGGTAGCTACAGGTAGCCAGAAGTACCCTCAATATTAACTACCTAGAGGTAACCCCTAGTATTAGGTAGCTAGAAGAACCTCAGTAGTAAGTAGCTAGAGGTGCCCCTGACTGAAGGGGGATCTCGTCAGTGGAATGCTGAGCAGGGTGAGTAACCTCTCATTTACACTCTGCGCAGGACTCTGCATAGGGTAGGAGGAAGGAAGGAAGGAGCATAGGGAGGGGAGTGAGCCGCCTCTCCATCATCAGGCGCCTGTAGGCACATGCCTACAGTGCCTTATGGTAAATCCGACCCTGCCTAAGGGCACATGAAGTGTAAATCTGGCCTTGCTGCCTAGGCAAAGTGTAAGAAGGAACCTCCAGAAATGTGTTTTTGTACTAATGAAATGTTCTGTTTTGTTAGTATATAACTGTGATATAAAGGCAATTTATACTCACAAACATGGGGCTTGATTCACTAAGACAAATAGCATGCTTTATCAAAATTACCATGCCTTATCAACGTTAACATGCCTTATCAGAGTAGCATAGCGAACTTATGCCTGCTAATTGGCAATGACGAGAGCTCCACTCCTCCTGCCCTGAGCCCCTGCGGGTTCGTAGCACTTGCTATGCTACTCTGATAAGGCGTGTAAACTTTGATAAGGCGTGCTAACTTTGGTAAGGCATGCTATTTGTCTTAGTGAATCAAGCCCATGGTGTGTAAGTGATAGGTCTACTTTAACTAAGGACACTCACAAATGTAAAACTCCAAGCAAAATGTTTCATTTTAGTTTTGGATAACTTCTGTTTGGTGTTTATTACTGGCTGTGTTCCCATTGGGGAGATTTTCCTTTCCAGAAAATGAGTTGAATTCCAGATTTTTATGATTGTCATCAAACTAGCCGTTGAGACCTGCTGGGTGTACTGTTGTAGCGGTTGCCAGGGAACATATTTTGCATGTCTAGGAAACCAGTCCAGAGTGAAACGGAAAGGTAAATGTCAATAAATATGTAATTAAATATCGGCAGGTGCACCAATTATACTTGTCTGATCAATCCATTTTTTTTTTTATTTTCAGTAGTTTAAAGTGATGTGAGCATTACATTTTGAAAATGTTTTTATGAAACCCTACATAAGGAAAGTTTGTTAATTCTGTGGCCTTTAGTGGTAGAGCAGGCATTTACTTACTTAAGGGGGGCTGTTCTGTAGCTTCCAGTGTCCATATGTTATAGGAAGTAACCACATCAATCTCCCAACATGCAACATGCATCCCCGGCATGCATTACATGGCTGGGAACATAAGTAGCGATGCTCATTCAGACTTTGCGGAATTGCAATCGGAAAACGGAATTCTGCTGAAATCCGATTTACCGCAACTCAGTCATTTTAGCCCAATTACAGAACTCAGAAGCATTAGATCAATCAGAGAGTGCAGAATGTTTCTGAAAAAAAACAGGGATGGTTGTAGTCAGCCAACTTCGCTACGCTGGAACTACGCTAAGTTCTACGCAATTACGCTTCACAAACTACGGTTTCGAAATCAGAAACTTCGCTACGTTTACATTTTGTAGACTACGCATTAAAATGCGGAAGCTTTGCGTAGTGCGAAGCGTAGTGTATGCGGACGCTTATGCGGAAAAATTTCCGCAATAATCCGCTAAATATGCGCATGGGTGAACTAATATATGCGTACATTCCACCTTCCAATGCGGATTTGTATATATATAGAAGGGCAATAATATTACTGCGCATGCGCAATGATCCGTATAGACGCAGTTACCGCACACGTAGTTGACTTCGCAATATATACGTCAACTACGCATAGCAGCCGAAGCTTCGAATAGCGGTACTACAACTACGCGGAAATACGTACGCGATGTTTTTACTCTTCGTCTATAAACTACGATGCGTAGTTGCGGACTATGATGCGTAGATTCGCACTGGCGTAGTTTACGAGCAACCCTGCAAAAAAATGGATTACCGCGGTAATTTTAGACCAATCACAAGATTCTGTTTTTCTGAATTCCGATTTCCACATTTTTAATTTTTTTTGTCACTTTTTCCATTCTATGATGCAAAAAAATAACATAAAATCCCCCCTTAGAAATTGTAAAATCACAAAAACAGAAAATCGGAAAAATGTAAAATGGGAAAAACTGAAAATATCAGGAATTGGCATTGGCAGAAAACGGGATTTCCATGGAATTGTAAATGGGTATTTCCGACCATCCCTAGACTACAAAAAACAGCTGCGGATTCAGTAGCAAGGAACAGAGAAGTCCAGTATATGCAAAATTTTGCACCGAAATTTGCATTTACGCATTGTAATCGTAATGCGAAATTTCATGGAAAATCGTAATTAATTCTGTGTGTATCAGTACGGTAATATTTAATAATTCCACATAGTTTTTCGCGCAATTTTCGCAAAATTTCACATAATTTTGTGCTAACTTTAGTGGTTAATAGCAAAGCTCCCATACACACTATTGATATCAAAATCATATGTTCAAGAGATTAGTGGGTTAAGTCAAAAAAATAATTTTTCAAAAAGACCTTGTGGTTATTGAGAAAATCGATTTTAAAAATGCAAAGAAAAATTGTTTTTAAAATTGTCATTTTTCAGAGTTTAAAAAACATTTTTTCTTTGCACTTTTAAAATAGATTGTTTTCAAAAACTACAAGGACCTTTTGGAAAATTATTTTTTGACCCACTATTCTCCTTAACATATGCAGCAATTTTGGTGTCAATAGCATATATGGGGGCTTTGCTGTTCACTGCCAAAGTCTGCACGAAATGACGCGAAAATGACGTGAAATTTTAAGCGAATGACTATATGAAATCTATTGAATATACAAATCATAATTACTTATAGGCAAAATTGTGAGCATTTACGTGAAAATTTGCGTAATTGTAATTAGCAGATTACGATCACCACTACCGAAGTCATTTGATGTACCAGTTTTGGCAATTTTGGAGGACTGAGGAGTGATATGGAAAAAATGTGGAAAAAAAACATTAAACTGAAAAAAAAGATATATGCAACACCTATCAACATTCATGTTAATTGTTATAATGAACATAAACAAAAGAGAGGGAGCACCATTTCCAAAAAAGAGTATGCAGCGTGCCCAAGGTCTCCCCAGTGCCTCCTGGGAAGTGCAGTCCAGATAAGACAGAAAGGACCGGCACCGCTGTCTTGTATCAAAGCTCTTTTAATAGCACCAAAGTGGCAGCAGTGACAGACTGCTGTTTCGGTTTACACCTTTATCAAACTGCTCAAAGCCATCTTTGGCTTTGAGCAGTTTGATAAAGGTGTAAACCGAAACAGCAGTCTGTCACTGCTGCCACTTTGGTGCTATGAAAAGAGCTTTGATACAAGACAGCGGTGCCGGTCCTTTCTGTTTTAACCTTCTGCCGCCCGCGTCACGCCAGTGGGCGTGGCTGCGGCGGCAGCCCCAGGACCGCCTAACGCCAATTGGCGTAAAGTCCTGGGGCTCTGTTTTGCATGAGATTGCGCGCATGGTGCGCGCGCATCTCATGCTCGGAGGGCGGAGCTCCGCCCCGCCTTCAGTCTCCGAGCGGCTATTGCCGCTCGGGAGACTGTTAGACGGCGATCACGCCGTCTATTTACTAGGTGCAGCGCTGCGATGAGCAGCAGCGCTGCACAGGAGACAGCCGTGTGACACGACTGTCCCCATGGGGGACAAGAGAGCGATCGGCTCTCATAGGCAGAAGCCTATGACAGCCGATCGCCATAATTGGCTGGCTGTGGGGAGGGAAGGAGGGGAGAAATTTAAAGAAACAGGGGTTTTTATAGAAAAAAAACAAACAATAATATTTATTTAAAAAAAAATAAACATGGGGGAGCGATCAGACCCCACCAACAGAGAGCTCTGTTGGTGGGGAGAAAAGGGGGGGGAGAATCACTTGTGTGCTGAGTTGTGCGGCCCTGCAGCTTGGCCTTAAAGCTGCAGTGGCCAATTTTGCTAAAAATGGCCTGGTCACTAGGGGGGTTTAGCCCTGCAGTCCTCAAGTGGTTAATTGTTATAATGAAAGCGTAATTTGCCTTTAATTCAGTATTCAATGGCAATATATAAGGATGAAAAAATGAAAGAAACTGGCACCAGTATGCGGCAGGGATGGAACGGCCACTGGTGGGCTTACCTGCAGCGTGCTCCGATGTATCGCTGACGTCTTTGAAAGGAAGAGAAAAACGGGCACTGCTGCATAAAAGTCCCTATATTGTGGCCGGGTTACACAATGGTTAGCAGTGGGGGGAAAAGGATAGGCCCATCCTTTTCCCCCCACTGCTAACCACTGTGTAACCCGGCCACAATAAAGGGATTTTTATGCAGCAGTGCCTGTTTTTCTCTTCCTTTCAAATAATTCAGTATTCAGCATGTTGTGGACAAGTAAGGTAAGCATGGCAGTGCTTACTCAATCCTACTTAGAGCTTAAGTTTCATTGAGGCTGACAGTAAATTAAATCCCAGTCCCAGACCGTGTTTTTAATGCAATGTCTAATTCAGACATATCCTTAAGATATTTTTACTCAACAGGACACAATTCCATTTACATGAAACTTATTTTTAGATTCCAGGAAAAGTAAGAGAATTCTGGTAATATCCCTGTGGTGCTGATGGCAGACATCAACACTTTCATTACTGATTAAGCTAGCTGTATTGTATAGACACTGTTTCTCTATGTAGAGATCAACCTGTTCTTTGTATAATTAGAAGGAAAATATTGTTCTTAGAATGCCACAAAAGTAGACCGCGGTCCAAGAAAAAAATGTATTTTTACTTCACCAAAAATAGAAAAAAATTAAAGCTATTAACTACCTAACGACTGCGTCACGCCAATGGGCGTGACCGCGGTGGCAGCCCCAGGACCACCTAACGCCGATTGGCGTCAAGTCCTGAAGCTGCTGTTTGGCAGGGAATGGGTGTGCGCATGTGCGGTCGTTCCCTGCCGGTTCACGGAGCTCCGTGATCAGCCTGCTAGCCACGATCACGGCTAGCAGGTTGTTTTCTGCCGAAAGGGGAAGTAATTTCCCTTTGTTTACCTTTGTACAGGGCTGCGCTCTCCTGCAGCGCTGTACGGCTGACACTCGGCTGCCTCCCACATTGGCTGGCGATTGGCGAATGGAGCCCTTTCATAGGCTGATGCCTATGAGAGGCGGAAAGGAGTGCCGATCACCTCCCTAAGGCGATTAGGACGACACAGGGGAGGGAGGGAGGGAAACTCCTCCTCTTTCTTCTTAAAAAAAAAAAAAAAAGATTGCAGCAGCTATCAGATACCTCCGGCAGAGTGTCCTATTAAGGACAACAAAAGGAGGTAAAAATCATGTGTGTGCTAAGTTGCAGGGCTGTGCAGCAACCTGACCAAGCTGCACAGCCCTGTATTGTGAATAATACCCTGGTCTTTAGAGGGGTCAGGGGCGTAGCAATAGGGGGTGCAGAGGTAGCGACCGCATCGGGGCCCTTGGGCCAAAGGGGCCCCGAAGGGCCCTCTCTCAACTACAGTATTAGCTCTCTATTGGTCCTGTGCTCATAATAATCACTTCTATAGATACTTTGAATAGTGGTAATCTTTAATAAGCTGCTCCCCATCCCCTTCTTGCACCTCTGACACTGTTGTTGCTATTGGCAGATTTTGGTGCGCCATATCAATTGTTATGTATAGAGTGCTTGGGGAGCCCCAATGTAAAACTTGCATCGGGGCCCGCAGCTCCTTAGCTACGCCACTGAGAGGGGTGTAAGCCTATGGTCGTCAAGTGGTTAAAGGAGCTCATGCTCGTGATCAACAGCATTCCAGGCGCCTTTATTGACCCGATGAAGCGGGTCAAGACCTGTGAAACGCGTTGTTGTCAATCATCAAGGGTGTCTTCACCAGTGTTTGTAGCATATTCCATACCTTTTGGGGTTTATAGTCACAAGGAGACTGCGGTTCTCACAACTATTCAAGGAAGCAACCAACCAGCATCTGCTTCAACAGAACTGGAAAACCAAACGGTTATGGTCATATTCCTGCAGGCTCTGACGGTGGTTGCAAGTTCTTGTAACCCACCTTTGTGAGTATATTTCTTATACTTTTACGCATGTCAACTCATCCAACAATACGGCACCATTGGGCTCCTGGTCTCTCTCATCCAATAAATACTTGGATGTTACAGGTAATCATAAGGAAACCAAAAAACCTTTCCAAAAATAAAAAAGTCTTTCTTGCTCAAAATTCAATCAATTCTTCATGAAAATTAGCAAACTTGAAGAGAATCTGTATTTAAAAAATGTAGCATAAAAAAACATACCTATGTGTTCGGGGACATCTCCTATTACCCTCTGTCATAATTTTGCCGCTCCCCGCCGCATCAAGCATAATTAAAAACAGTTTTATAAACTTTGTTTATAAACAAAAAAAATGGCCGCCAAAACCAGATGTACGTCAGCAGAGCTTCTTTTCCCCTGCAGCTCTAATCCACTGAAGTGTGACAGGCTGTTTATTTCTTCTGAGCCTGCATGGATAACAGATCAACAACACTGAAGAGTTGGCAGCCTTCCAGACACAGGGCGACACATCCGACAGGGGAGAGATAAGTTGATTTATTACAGAGACGGTGATAGTAGAAAGTGCTGCAGTAAGTCAGAGCACATTAGAATAGGTTTAGGAACTTGTAGGATAGTAGAAAAAAGTATGACATTTTTGTTACAGAGTCTCTTTAAATAATTTAATACAACAAATTCTTCATGAAGCAGATATACAGTAGTACGTAGTCTAGGCTTGAAGTAATTTGCATGTTGTTAAGGCAACAACACTAGTCCATTTCGGGCACTAGATGCACTTCATCAGGTTTTGAGAGAGAAAGATTCTCCTTATGCTTGGTGCACACTATACAATTTTCTGACAGATTTACTGCCAGATCTATTATTTCCAACATGTCCGATCTGATTTCAGATCGATTTTTCAATCAATTTTCCATTATTCACTTCTATGAAAATTAATTCGAAAAATCGATCGGATATCAAATTGGACATTTTGTAAATAATCAATCTGACAGTAAATCTGTCATAGAATGACATGTGTACCTAGCATTAGACCAATGGAAACTGAATTTGGTAAGGCAAGACTAAATAAAGCACAGCATCCATTCCCAGCAGATACCACCAGGCACCATCCTTTTGGCCAGGGACACGCATCCAATGTGCAGCTACCACTTTTAATGAAATGCTCCCAATAGCATGAGCCTTAGGATAGCAGCTGACACATATTTAAAAAAAAAACAGTGTTTGCCACTACTCATTGTAATATATAGAGCTAATCTTAAAGGGGTTCTGTGGTGGTATATAAAAACACAAAAGTGTCACTTACCTGCGGCTTCTAACGTCCCCGCAGGTATCCTGTCCCGCACTGTCACTCAAGAATCCTCCATTCCCCGCTGCGGGTCACCCTCCAATTATTCATCTAACTAGACGAATGTCACTGCAGAAGAAGCAAAAATAAATGAGTGTCACCACGCACTGGAACATGGGAGTGGTCATGATGAATCATGGGCAGACTTTAAAAAAAACCAAAACATAACGTAAGTAGCGGTGTTATTTACAGAGATTAGGTCTGACCAGATAAAATAATCAAGTAGTTACATGCCTCATGATAATTCATCAAGTAGTCAAATGGCAGCAGATTTTCGGACAAAATGCAATCAGATTGGCGGCAGATTTCCCGACAAAATGCAATCAAATTGGCGGCAGATATCCCCACAAAATGCAATCAGATTGGCGGCAGATACCCCCACAAAATGCAATCAGATTGGCGGCAGATATCCCCACTAAATGCAATCAGATTAGCGGCAGATATCCCCACTAAATGCAATCAGATTGGCAGCAGATACCCCCACAAAATGCAATCAGATTGGCAGCAGAAACCCCCATAAAATGCAATTAGATTGGCGGCAGATATCCCCACAAAATGCAATTAGATTGGCGGCAGATTTCCCCACAAAATGCAATTAGATTGGCGGCAGATTTTTTTACAAAATACAATTAGATTGGCTGCAGATTTCCCAACAAAATACAATCAGATTAGCGGCAGATATCCCCACAAAATGCAATTAGATTGGCGGCAGATTTTTCCACAAAATACAATTAGATTGGCTGCAGATTTCCCAACAAAATACAATCAGATTAGCGGCAGATATCCCTACAAAATGCAATTAGATTGGCGGCAGATATCCCCACAAAATGCAAATAGATTGGCGGCAGATATCCCCACAAAATGCAATTAGATTGGCGGCAGACATCCCCACAAAATGCAATTAGATTGGCGGCAGATTTCCCCACAAAATGCAAATAGATTGGCGGCAGATATCCCCACAAAAGCAATTAGATTGGCGGCAGATATCCCCACAAAATGCAATTCGATTGGCGGCAGATTTCCCCACAAAGGCAGGTCCCCAGTTAGTGGGGGCCCCAGAGCAGATAAGGAGGGGGGCACAACGCAGGAAGGGGGGAAATTGTGCACAGAGCAGCGGGGAGGGGGGGAAGCTTCCCCCACCCTACCTCACCTAGGGGCCCCCCTTCCGTGCTCCCCCACCCTCCAAAATTGCAGCCAGCCAGCGGCAGCAGCGGGGAATAGCTTACCGGCATCAGAGCGTTGCGCTGCATGCCGCTGGGCTGGGCTAGTCTCCGTCTCCTGCACTGACCAATCATGCTCTCGTAGTACTTCCTGTAAGAGCGTGATTGGTCAGTGCAGGAGACGGAGACCAGCCCAGCCCAGCGGCACGCAGCGCTATTGCTCTGATGCCGGTAAGCTATTCCCCGCTGCAGCCCATGCTAGCTAGCCTTCCTGCTCAGGTTATACTTTTTTGGCTGTTGGACAGAGCAACTACCATTCACTAACTTCTGTTGAAAATAAAGAAAACCTGTAAACCCCCAAGAAAAGATGGACTAACCCAAAACCTGTCAGTTCAATCAGATTTCTACTTCTAACTGTAAGTGACAGCAATATAGGAGAAAAGTAATGTATGGGTTATTCTACTGGGGAAGAAATATACTTCTCATTTGAATGTATTAACATGTATTTACATTTTTTTTGATGTTTACGATTGTGGTCCTGGTCCTTTGTCAGCCACAAAATCAAATTCCATTTACCCACTGCACTGTGTTCATTGTGCAGAAATTATTCAGAAATGCTTCTGCTGTAATAAATCGTATCTCAGTCACACTGGCTCTATTTGTTACATTGTTGACGTGAAGGAAGCTTGTCATCACTCCTGCTCCTCATGGATTGGCTGAGTGCAGCTCAGTATAAAGCTGCTGAAATCTGATCCATGTTTGTGCTCACATGTTTACAAAGCAAGCTAGCTACGACAGTGCAGATTCTAGGAGGAAAAAGTAAGGGAGGAAATGACATCAGGATTAGCTTTAGTCAGTGGGAATCAAGATGGCAAATGCCAGGAACAGAATTCTCTTTATGTACTATATAAAATTCACTGAAATCAAAATGTGCATGGTACAATACATCTATTATGTACGTAGAACAAGTAGTTATCTACTTATGTATGTGTTTTCCTGGCATAGTATGGCTGTCCCTGCTGCTTTAAACACCAGGCTGAGCGATATGTAACTCACATTTTTGATCAAAAATAAACCGAAGTGCTGCCTTGATTGGAACCACTCTGTACGATTTATCGAGGCTTATGCTTTTAAAAAAAGATAAAACTACGGCCCTATTACTCGTCTCCTCCATTAGAAGTCTGAAAGAGAACTTGGGGTATTTATGCCGGGAGACAAGAATTCTGCTTAGCTGGGAAGTAGAGTTATACATAATGCTCTTTGCTGCTCATCCATCTGTCCCGATTTCCTCTATACTCAGCGGGACGCATTAGTCTGAAGAGGCGATAATGAAGCAGCCAGCGCGCCTCGTTTCAGACGGAACACTCTCGTTCAGCTTCTCCTGCAGAACTGCCTGGAAATTGCTCAGCAGATGAGATGATTTCTCAAGATAAAGCGCCATCAAATGAATTTACTGCAGATTTCATTTCCTCGCCGTCTGTTGAATATATTCACTTTGTGAGCTCTTAAGGAGCAGTACTCTAATGTTAGCCATGCTTAATAATCTCCTAATGTCTACCTTTCACTACGCTTCAGGAAAGGCCAAGTGACCAGATCCGCATTAAACACAGGCATGTCTTCAGGACCGTTAAAGAATAACTCCGCAAAGCATTGTGAGATTGGCCATGCTGTAGGAATTATATTTGTAATTCGTAACGATTGGTGTCAGCAAGAACAGATTTTCTGATTATTGGTGATCTGCAGTATAACCAATAATACAGATGCTATACCTGATTATGTAGTGATCTGCAGAAACACCAATAATGTGAGTATAGCGAGATACAGGACCACCAGATGTAAAGATAGGTGTTTGGTGCAACAGTAATACAGATAGAGATACCAACTCCCCCAGAGAAGCTAGTAGAAGGAGATATCTCTATAGAACACAGGGATCAGCACTCCAGCAAGCCGGAGATGCAGATGAACTAGTAATCAGTTCACCCGAGGAGCGGGTGGTGCACAGTAATAATAATAATAATAATAATCCGAACATTTGTATAGCGCTTTTCTTCTGTTGGACTCAAAGCACTCAAGAGCTGCAGCCACTGGGACGCGCTCAAGAGGCCACCCTGCAGTGTTAGGGAGTTTTGCCTTGAACTCCTTACTGAATAGGTACTTGACCTAGCCAGGATTCGAACCCTGGTCTCCCATGTCAAAGGCAGAGCCCTTAACCAGTACACTATCAGTAGGACAACGTGTACTGATCACCCGTTGAGCGGGTGATTCAGACTGCACTGCAGCAGGTGATCACCTGAGGGGCAGGAGATCAAGACTGTACTGCAGCTCCTAATCACCTGAGGAGCAGGTGATGAGGACAGTACCGTCACCTGAGGAGCAGGTGATTAAGACTGTACTGCAGCTACTGTTCACCTGAGGAGCAGGTGATTAAGACTGTACTGCAGCTACTGGTCACCTGAGGAGCAGGTTATTAAGCTGTACAGAGAATCCCTTACCAGGGACTAGGCTCACTGGTGAGGGCAGGAGAGTCAGACAAGCAGATTTGGCAACAAACGGACAGATACGGTACAAAGACAGAAGGCTTAACCCTCCTGGCGCTATAAAAAAATCCGCCAGGAGGGAGCGCAGCAGTTTTTTTTTAATGTTTTTTTTCCTATATCATGTAGCGAGCCCAGGGCTCGCTACATGATAGCCGCTGCTCAGCGGCATCCCCCCGCCCTCTTCGATCGCCTTCGGCGATCTCCGATCAGGAAATCCCGTTCAAAGAACGGGATTTCCTGGAGGGCTTCCCCCGTTGCCATGGCGACGGGGCGAGATGACGTCACCGACGTCACTGACGTCATTGGGAGTCCTGGGCCACCCCTCGGCGCTGCCTGGCACTGATTGGCCAGGCAGCGCACGGGGTCTGGGGGGGGCGTGCGGCGCGAGGGATAGCGGCGATCGTGCGCAGGGCGGCGGCGATCAGTGTGCTGATTCAGTTAGTACTTTAGCTATCAAGAGAATCTGACTAAGTGTGGATCCCCAGCTCCTGCTGGTTCTAGCACACTTTGGGATCTGACTAAAGTCTGAGTGCTAACACGTAGCATTTGCAACAGCAGACGAGGAGCTACTGACAGGCAGGTCCTATATATACTGAGAGCACCCCACAGCGCCGCCCCAGTCACTCAGCCAATCAGGAGCACTGCTGGAGTCAGCTGCCCGGCCGATCAGCTGAATCCCCTTCTATTCGCATAAAGGTCCTGTCGCCTGGGGCGCGCGCGTAGCCCTCAGTCTATGTGCAACTGAAGGACCAGGCAAAACTCCACCATGTAATTGCGCGGCGAAGGCCGCCGGCTGAGACGCGGAGACAGCCACCATGCCGCTCACCACTGCGGCGGCATCTCCGCTATCTATTACATAATTGATATCTTTTTACCAAAAAAGTTCACAAGATAGGTAAGCTATACCCTATCTCAGGAAACAGGGGAGTGGGGGGCTGTAATTTGGCACAGAGGTAGTTCGGGAAGAGGCTTGTTGCCCACCCAGGGCCAGATTTACAACTCACAGGCCCATAGGTACAAGCGTTCTGGTGCCCTAAACTCCGCCCCTGAACACATGCCACACCCCAAGTAAAAATATTCTGAACTCTAATCCCTTCCTTATGTCTCTAGCTGTCCTTAGAATCTTACACTCTAATCACTGTCTTATATCATCCATAATGACATGACACAAGAATTAGGGTATACATTTCTGGTGTTAGTGATATGAGGCAGGGATTAGACTGTAAGCTCCTGAGGTCAGTGAGCTGAGAAGGGGGGACCGTCTCTTCCACAAAAGGCGCCTGTAGGCACCGCATCAGTAGAAAAGAGACATAGCTGATATTTTTACAGATTTTACTAACACAGTTTGTATCTTATCGCCCTTAAAGTCTTATCTTCTTTGAACAGTTGGCCGCCCATCGCATATTGGCTTATAAAGTCAGTCAATGCACCAAAGCTTAAAGGAATACTGTAGGGGGGTCAGGGGGGAAATGGATTGAACTTACCCGGGGCTTCTAATAGTCCCCTGCAGACATCCTGTGCCCGCGCAGCCACTCACCGATGCTCCGGCCCCACCTTCGGTTCACTTCTGGATTTTCCAACTTTAAAGTCAGAAAACCACTGCGCCTGCGTTGCCGTGTCCTCACTCCCGCTGATGTCACCAGGAATGTACTGTGCAGGCACAGACCATACTGGGCCTGCGCAGTACACTCCTGGTGACATCAGCGGGAGCGAGGACACAGATGTGCAGGCACAGTGGTTTTCAGGCTTTAAAGTCTGAAATTCTAGAAGTGAAGCTGTGCCGGAGAATCAGTGAGTGGCTGCGCAGGCACAGGATGTCTGCGGGGGACAATTAGAAGCCCCGGGTAAGTTCATCTCATTTTCCCCCGACCCCCCTACAGTATTCCTTTAAAATTTAAGAGAAACATTCTTAAAACCGTGGAATGAGCACAGCCTGGCAAACTACTTTGTGCACCTGTTTAGAGAAAGTGCCTGCCAGCCAGCAAACAAGCAAAGACTATAATCAGGAATGGGGAACGACTGTCCAGCTAAGCTTGGAGTCTGCCAGGTCCTGGTTAGAGATGGCTCGAACCTCCGAACCTCCGATTTTCGGTTCGCAAACCTCGAACACGAACTTCCGCAAAAGTTTGGTTCGCGCGAACTTTCACGAACCACAATAGACTTTAAAGGGGATGCAAACTTTGAAACTAGAAACATTTATGCTGGCCACAAAAGTGATGGAAAAGATGTTTCAAGGGGTCTATTCCCTGGAGGGGGGCATGGATGAGTGGGATAGACACCAAAAGTCCCGGGGAAAAATCTGGATTTGACGCAAAGCAGCGTTTTAAGGGCAGAAATCAGATTGCATGTTAAATTGGAGGCCTAAAGTGCTTTAAAACATCTTGCATGTGTATACATCAATCAGGGAGTGTAATTAGAGTACTGCTTCACACTGACACACCAAACTCACTATGTTATGCACCGCAAACAGCTGTTTGTGTAGTGACGGCCTTGCTGGACTGGTGTGCACCATGGCGAGAGTGCAGGTCGTGTCGGTTTTCAAGCCCATATGGTCGCCGGGCTGTGGTAGCTGAATGATGAAACAACAGTGACTGTCCAGCTGATCAAATTTGGTCTGTCCACAATGAAGCAACGACCTTATTATCTTTGGTGTGCCCCTCCCCCCAGAGACACTCATATAGCCGGCGGTCATTGCTTCATTGTGATATGCAAGCCCCTTCACCGCGGCAAGGTAATGATCACGAAGGGGAATTGACACATGTACATGCTTTTTGTTTTGTTGTTGCAGCTGCAGAGCAGCTAGAAAAAATAGGCAGGCATGTACATGCACCAGAAAAATTATTATAGTGGCCGCTGCAGCAGCGGCCTTAAAAATTCAGGAATCCGCCTGGAGTCTTGGACCCTGTTGGTGGTCATCATGTGCCTTCGTAAGGAGGAAGTTGTCCTTACGCGGGTCTTGGTCTTTCCACTGCTTAATTTTGGTGGCAGAGAGTACAGATGGCATTGCTCTCATCTGAGGCAGACACACAAAACAATGTCCACACCGCTGAGCCCTGGGGTGATGGCACTTTGGTGGTGGCGGTCGACTGAGTGTTAAATGGGGTGCCAGAATCAAAACAGGAGGAGGAAGATATGTCACGCTTCCGTGTGGAAGCTGAGGAAGATGAGGTGTTCTGTGTTAGTCAACTGTGTCCTGACAATCTTGGGGGTTGATGGCACGCGCCTTCTGAACACTGTACTTTGGTCCAGACCTGTTCGAGGACTTTGGTCCTTGAACAGACCTGCCGGGTGGCCTGCCTCTGGCTCTGCCTGTTTTGCCCATATTGGGGGGGATGAAGTGAAAGGTATGCACTGACTTGACTAATACAATATGCAGTCACACAGGTGCAGTGAACAGGTATGCAGTGAGTGACTGGTATCAATACAATGTGCAACTGTCACACACACACACACACACAGGTACCGTGAACAGGTGCAGTGACACTGCGTGCGCTCACGTAGGTAGGTGGGTGCACTGTGAACAACAGGTAAGGTATATGCAGTGATGGGTATTACAAATGTGCAGCTGCCTGGGTACCGTGAACAGGTACAGTGACTGGTGGTATTAAATATCACACTGCGTGCGCTCACGTAGGTGGGTGGGTGCACTGCGAACAACAGGTAGGTATATGCAGTGATGGGTATTACAAATGTGCAGCTGCCTGGGTACCGTGAACAGGTACAGTGACTGGTGGTATTAAATATCACACTGCGTGCGCTCACGTAGGTGGGTGGGTGCACTGTGAACAACAGGTAGGTATATGCAGTGATGGGTATTACAAATGTGCAGCTGCCCGTCACACACACAGGTAGTAGTCACTGAATGTGCTGGGCCTGGCAGTGGCACAGTAGGAAACAGTAGGAATTACCAAGGAGCCAAGGTCCAGCAGTTAAGACTGACTGACAGGGCTGTATATGCAACACAAGTGTCTGTGGGACACACACACATAAAAAAAATAGATCACAAGAACAACATTAGCTCTCAAAAGAGCTGTTGAGGATGAGGAGTGCTTTTTAGCAATAAGGATCAGCAAGAAAGAGCAACCTAACAAGCCTAACTAAGCTTTCCCTAATGTCTCTGCAACAAGCTCTCCCTTCTCTAATTACTGTAGCCCCACGAGTGAGTGAAAAGGCTGACGCTGCCTGCCTTTTATAAGGGGGGGGGGGGTCCAGGGGGGAGAGTAGCCTGATTGGCTACCCTGTGCCTGCTGACTGATGTATAGGGTCAAAGTTGGCTCTAATGATGTAGTATAGGAGGTGGGTCGAACCGCCGTAAAGTTTGCGTTCATTTGCGAACGCGAACCACCGAAGTCTACGCTAATAAGTTTGGGCCATCTCTAGTCCTTGTCCCCAAAGAGCAGTTACTGTAATTATTCAAAAATGTCCAAGACCGCTCTATAATTTACAGGAAAAAATACCATGAAACGTGGAGCTGGTAATTTGTGAACTGTTTTTTTATACCACATGGGGGCCTGCTTTACACTGTGTGAATTTTTGCTGGATGTTCTGTTATAGTTTTGCTGTAAATGTGTTATTTCCATTGCTTTGTGGTGGAGGAACTGGCAAACGCTTGCGCTCTACCGTAGCTGCCTAATCGCTCTATAGCAGGAAGTCATTTAGACTCAAGTATTCCATGGCCGTTCCCTTGTTCATGGAGGAATGGAAGAAAATAATGATGATATCTGGGAAGTGATCATCATCTCTGGCACCTGCTTATCACTGGGAAATGAAAGCAGTGCTAAGACGTTGGTTCCATGCTCTCTGCCAAAATGTTAAAGTAGGGTTTGAAGATAGTGGACTTCATTATGGTGCGATATGGCCTTCTTGACAAACGCTTATTCTGAGAAAATACTAGGGGTCATAAAAGTCTTATGGAAAAATAAAAACTCTGGTCTATAAATATTTTGATGGTGGGGTCTGCACTATGTACCCCTTACAAAGGCCCACTTAACCAGATATGGCATTTGCAGCACTATATCTACGGCCTGCAGGACTTCAGTTCCCGCACAGGGGTGTAGATATTCGTCTATTGCCATGAATGGCCGCCACGCACCGTGCAAGAGATCAGTGAATGGGATCACAGGTCCCATTCATCGATCTAAGTGCCAGTGTCAGTGATCGCCGACATCAATGAGATGCCTGCGGTCATTGTAACAAACAAAGTTACACATGCACACATTACTTTCTTATTTGCGTACTAACAGTACGTGGCAGGAAGAAAATGCGTGAGGATATCTTGTGGCCAAATAGTAAAATTACACCTACATATTTTTTTTTTAAATAAAAAGACACATATATACCATTAAAATTAACCCTTAACTTCCCTTACTCTCTTGTAGTTACCCAAATAATAAAAAAAAATTGCATATACAGTGCTGCCCAAAATTATTCATACCCCGGGCAAATTTTTGTCCTCCCAGGGGGACAGCTGTGTCACACGGCTGTCCCCAGTACAGCACTGCCGTAGATCGCAGCACTGTACAGTGTAAATAGACAGCATCGCCATCTAACAGTCCCTAGCGGCAATCGCCGCTGGGAGACTGATGAAGGAGCAGAGCTCTGTCATTCAAGCGGGGATGCGTGCACATCAGCGTGCGCGATCCCCAGCAAAACACGCCCCCCCAGGACTGCACGCCAATCAGCGTACGCTTCAAAGGAAAAAGTATACATTTAAATGTGGTAAATGACAGTTAATGTAGCAAACCTAACGGTAGTGTCAATTTACAAATATCAAAAGAAAGAGAAGGAAGTGCATATGGACCCCTGAAAACCCCTCCGGAGCCACAACGCTTTGGCCAAGGATCGCTACACAGCCGCAATATGGCTGTATAAAAATCACTGGCATCTTTTCCTATTTGTTAAAAAAAATTTATGTTCAGAGGGTGGGAATGTTTTTTTTTTTAAATTACGTGGCGTCACCCCTCCCGAGCATCTTTATGGCGTCCCCCCTCCCGAGCATCTTTATGGCGTCCCCCCTCCCGAGCATCTTTATGGCGTCCCCCCTCCTGAGCATCTTTATGGCGTCCCCCCTCCCGAGCATCTTTATGGCATCCCCCCTCCCGAGCATCTTTATCCCCTTGTCTCCCATGCAGGCTGGGATAGTCAGAATGTGGAGCCCCGGCCAAGTTGGCTATATACCAGCCCGCATGGTGGCAAAGCCTTCCCCTCCCCCCGGAGCCCTTGTCCAATCCATGGACAAGGGGCTCTTCCCCTCCTCCAGTGCCCCAGGAGGAGGTGGGAAAGAAAAAGAAGGGGCGCTCTGAGTCCTTCGTTTGATAAATAGATACTCCAATAGAACAGGTCTCACCTGGATTTAGTATGGCTGGCACAGCGTACACAGCCTGGATACGCCTGGTCCCACTTAGCCGAGCCGGGGACTAAGTGGGACCGGCTCGGCTAAGTGGGACCGGCTCGGCTAAGTGGGACCAGGCGTATCCAGGCTGTGTACGCTGTGCCAGCCATACTAAATCCAGGTGAGACCTGTCCTATTGGAGTATCTATTTATCAAACGAAGGACTCAGAGTGCCCCTTCTTTTTCTTTCCTACTTCCACAGTGACTTTTTTGGGAGCAGCCGAGCCTTACACTGTGGGGGCCTGATCGCACCGGGGGGCTTACACTACCCCCATATTGAACCAGGAGGAGATGGGGGTGGGAGCTGTCGGCATTTGAGTGGCTGGTATGCATGAGAGACATGCAAAGGGTTAATCACGTTTTCTAGTCCCACTCTTATGCCATGTAACAGGTTGAGATAAATAACCCGAGCTTACTCATTTCATAGAGTGCGTAAGTTACTGGTAATAAAGCTTTTGGAACATCTCTCTCTGCCCCCATCATTTAAAGTCGTATAATTTCCCTGATATATTAAAAGAAAACCCATTTGTTTCTGGTAAGCGGAACCACATGTTAGCAGAAGCCATCGTCATAAAATATTGAAAATCACTTAGCATATTTCCATAATGGAAGACTTATGCTTGCAGTAAAAGTGCATCGCTACGAACACCAAGAACTTGATTTCTAAATGCAAATGCAAAACACCGCACTGCCCAAACCAGATGGTTCCAGCCAGCGGCAATTTAAAAGTCCAAATAGTTCCGGTAGATTAAGCCGCCGTGAGTCCATCTTTCCTATCTGAAAGTAATTCATTAACAGGTCGGTTTCTACAAGGGTCAGTGAAGTCAAAATTTGAGCCATCATTAGTAGCAGTTGTATTAAAGTGTGTTCTGGACAGCCTTAAAGAGAATCTGTATTGTTAAAATCGCACAAAAGTAAACATACCAGTGCGTTAGGGGACATCTCCTATTACCCTCTGTCACAACTTCGCCGCTCCTCGCCACATTAAAAGTGGTTAAAAACAGTTTTAAAAAGTTTGTTTATAAACAAACAAAATGGCCACCAAAACAGGAAGTAGGTTGATGTACAGTATGTCCACACATAGAAAATACATCCATACACAAGCAGGCTGTATACAGCCTTCCTTTTGAATCTCAAGATATCATTTGTGTGTTTCTTTCCCCCTGCATCTCTCATGCACTGAAGTTTCAGGCTGCTTGTTTCTTCCTGCAAACAGCTTTGCCCTTGTCTATAATTCTTCAGTATGTGAAAGCCCAGCCAGCTGAGAGGACGATTTATCCAGCTTGTAAAAGATAAGAGAGAAGCTGCCCTAATCTAAATATTACACAGGCAGTGTGCATAGTGGGGCCTGGAAGGGGGAGTTCATAGCAGAACCACAACACTGAAGAACTTGGCAGCCTTCCAGACACAGGCCGACAAGTCTGTCAGGGGAAAGATAAGTTGATTTATTACAGAGACTGTGATAGCAGAAAGTGCTGCAGTTAGCTAGAACACATTAGAATAGCTTTTGGAACTTGTAGGATGATAAAAAACAGTATGTAATTTTTGTTACGGAGTCTCTTTAAAGAGAATCTGTATTGTTAAAATCGCACAAAAGTAAACATACCAGTGCGTTAGGGGACATCTCCTATTACCCTCTGTCACAATTTCACCACACCCCGCCGCATTAAAAGTAGTCAAAAACAGTTTTTAAAAGTTTGTTTATAAACAAACAAAATGGCCACCAAAACAGGAAGTAGGTTGATGTACAATATGTCCACACATAGAAAATACATCCATACACAAGCAGGCTGTATACAGCCTTACTTCTGAATCTCAAGAGATCACTTGTGTGTGTTTACCTTCTGTCCCCAGCTTCTCTCATGCACTGAACATTACAGGCTTCCTGCAGACAGCTCTGCCTATGTCGTTAATTCCTCAGTATGTGACAGACCAGCTCCTTTCACAGCCTCCAGAGGAGGATTTTTATCCAGCTCTCTTCTATCACTGATAAGATAGCAGAGAAGCTGCTGGCTTATGTAAATAAAACACACACTGGAGTGTGCATAGAGGAACAGTTCAACACTGAAGAACTTGGCAGCCTTCCAGACACAGGCCGACAAGTCTGACAGGGGAAAGATACATTGATTTATTACAGAGATGGTTATAGTAGAAAGAGCTGCAGTGAGCCACAACACATTAGAATAGGTTTAGGAACTTGTAGGATGGTAGAAAAAACGTAATTTTTGTTACAGAGTCACTTTAAAGAGAATCTGTATTGTCCGATTTGTACAATAAAAAACATACTGTGATCTCCTGGATCCCTCTTTGCCATTTCTGCCACTCCCCGCCACGATCCTGGCTTTTAATCATCGGTTTTAGGCAGTGTTTAAAAACAAAAAACAAACAAAATACACTAATATGTGTGTATGTATATGTGTGTGTAATATATATATATATATATATATATATATATATATATATATATATATCATGTTATAGTATAATACACGTTTTTATTACATTATCTGCGCTCCAGTCTGGGATTCCCACAGTTTCTCAGCGTGTGACAGGCAGCTTCCTCCCCCCTCAGCCTCACAAACTGCATCACAGACAAGCTGAAACTGAGAACAGAGACGCTGTCTATGAGGAGTAAACAAATGACACAGAGCCTGCAGGGGGTGTGCATAACTTGTATTCATTACAACAGAGGCAGCCCATTCCTCCCTGGGTCGACAAAGCTTGACAACGAAAAGAAGATTAGATATATGGCAACTAGAAAAAACTGCTGTAATCCAGAGCACATTAGAACAGGTATAAGAACTTATAGGATTGAAGAAATAAAGCTGAAAATTTTGTTACAGAGTCTCTTTAACCACTTGCCGACCGCCCACAGCCCATGGGCGGCGGCAAAGTGGACGCCTAAAGGACCGCAATACGCCTTCAGGCGGCGCGTCCTTTAGGCATGCCGGGGGAGCGATCGCGTCATTGATGACGCGCGCTTCCCCCGGCAACTGGCTCCGCCCACCCGCCGTAACATCCCGCCGGCCGTACGGAAGCGCCGGCGGGATGTTAACCCCGCGATCGCCGCATACAAAGTGTATAATACACTTTGTAATGTATACAAAGTGTATTATACAGGCTGCCTCCTGCCCTGGTGGTCCCAGTGTCCGAGGGACCACCAGGGCAGGCTGCAGCCACCCTAGTCTGCACCCAAACACACTGATCTGCCCCCCCCCGCCCACTGATCGCCCACAGCACCCCTCAGACCCCCCCCTGCCCACCCCCCAGACCCCTGTTTGCACCCAATCACCCCCCTAATAACCCATCAATCACTCCCTGTCACTATCTGTCAACGCTATTTTTTTTTTATATCCCCCCCTGCCCCCTGCCCCCTCCTGATCACCCCCCACCCCTCAGATTCTCCCCAGACCCCCCCCCAGACCCCCCCCCCCCCCTGTGTACTGTATGCATCTATCTTCCCTGATAACCTGTCAATCACCCGTCAATCACCCATCAATCACCCATCAATCACCCCCTGTCACTGCCACCCAACAATCAGCCCCTAACCTGCCCCTTGCGGGCAATCTGATCACCCACCCACACCAATAGATCGCCCGCAGATCCGACATCAGATCACCTCCCAAATCCATTGTTTACATCTATTCTCTCCTCTAAACACCCACTAATTACCCATCAATCACCCATCAATCACCCCCTATCACCACCTGTCACTTTTACCTATCAGATGAGACCCTAATCTGCCCCTTGCGGGCACCCAATCACCCGCCAACACGCTCAGATTGCCCTCTGACCCCCCCTTATCAATTCGCTAGTGCATTAATTACATCTGTTCTTCCCTGTAATAACCCACTGATCACCTGTCAATCACCTGCCAATCACCTATCACCCATCAATCACCCCCTGTCACTGCCACCCATCAATCAGCCCCTAACCTGCCCCTTGCGGGCAATCTGATCTCCCACCCACACCATTAGATCGCCCGCAAACCCGCCGTCAGATTACCTCCCAAATGTATTGTTTACATCTGTTATCTTCTCTAAACACCCACTAATTACCCATCAATCACCCATCAATCACCCCCTATCACCACCTGTCACTGTTACCTATCAGATCAGACCCTAAGCTGCCCCTTGCGGGCACCCAATCACCCGCCCACACGCTCAGATTGCCCTCAGACCCCCCCCCCCCTTATCAATTCACCAGTGCATTAATTACATCTGTCCTTCCATGTAATAACCCACTGATCACCTGTCAATCACCTGCCAATCACCTATCACCCATCAATCACCCCCTGTCACTGCCACCCAACAATCACCCCCTAACCTGCCCCTTGCGGGCAAACTGATCACCCACCCACACCAATAGATCGCCCGCAGATCCGACATCAGATCACCTCCCAAATCCATTGTTTACATCTATTCTCTCCTCTAAACACCCACTAATTACCCATCAATCACCCATCAATCACCCCCTATCACCACCTGTCACTTTTACCTATCAGATCAGACCCTAATCTGCCCCTTGCGGGCACCCAATCACCCGCCAACACGCTCAGATTGCCCTCTGACCCCCCCTTATCAATTCGCCAGTGCATTAATTACATCTGTTCTTCCCTGTAATAACCCACTGATCACCTGTCAATCACCTGCCAATCACCTATCACCCATCAATCACCCCCTGTCACTGCCACCCATCAATTAGCCCCTAACCTGCCCCTTGCGGGCAATCTGATCTCCCACCCACACCATTAGATCGCCCGCAAACCCGCCGTCAGATTACCTCCCAAATGTATTGTTTACATCTGTTATCTTCTCTAAACACCCACCAATTACCCATCAATCACCCATCAATCACCCCCTATCACCACCTGTCACTGTTACCTATCAGATCAGACCCTAAGCTGCCCCTTGCGGGCACCCAATCACCCGCCCACACGCTCAGATTGCCCTCAGACCCCCCCCCCTTATCAATTCACCAGTGCATTAATTACATCTGTCCTTCCATGTAATAACCCACTGATCACCTGTCAATCACCTGCCAATCACCTATCACCCATCAATCACCCCCTGTCACTGCCACCCAACAATCAGCCCCTAACCTGCCCCTTGCGGGCAAACTGATCACCCACCCACACCAATAGATCGCCCGCAGATCCGACATCAGATCACCACCCAAGCGCAGTGTTTCCATCTATTCTCTCCTCTAAACACTCACTAATTACCCATCAATCACCCATCAATCACCCCCTATCACCACCTGTCACTGTTACCCATCAGATCAGACCCTAATCTGCCCCTTGCGGGCACCCAATCACCCGCCTACACGCTCAGATTGCCCTCAGACCCCCCCTTATCAATTCGCCAGGGCATTATTTACATCTGTCCTTCCCTGTAATAACCCACTGATCACCTGTCAATCACCTGTCAATCACCCATCAATCACCCCCTGTCACTGCCACCCATCAATCACCCCCTGTCACTGCCACCCATCAATCAGACCCTAACCTGCCCCTTGCGGGCAAACTGAACACCCACCCACACCAATAGATCGCCCGCAGATCCGACGTCCGATCACCTCCCAAGTGCAGTGTTCACATCTGTTCTCTACCCTAAACACCCACTAATTACCCATCAATCACCCCCTGTCACTGCTACCTATCAGATTAGACCCCTATCTGCCCCTAGGGCACTCAATCACCCGCCCACACCCTCAGAATGCCCTCAGACCCCAGCCCTGATCACCTCGCCAGTGCATTGCTTGCATCTATTCCCCCCTCTAATCACACCTTGAGACACCCATCAATCACCTCCTGTCACCCCCTAGCACACCTACCCATCAGATCAGGCCCTAATTTGCCCCGTGTGGGCTCCTGATCACTCGGCCAAACCCTCAGATCCCCCTCAGACCCCCTTCCGATCACCTCCCCAGTGCATTGATTGCATCTATTTTCCCCTCTAACCACCCCCTGAGACACCCATCAATCACCTCCTGTCACCCCCCTAGCACTCCTATCCATCAGATCAGGCCCAATACAACCTGTCATCTAAAAGGCCACCCTGCTTATGACCGGTTCCACAAAATTCGCCCCCTCATAGACCACCTGTCATCAAAATTTGCAGATGCTTATACCCCTGAACAGTCATTTTGAGACATTTGGTTTCCAGACTACTCACGGTTTTGGGCCCGTAAAATGCCAGGGCGGTATAGGAACCCCACAAGTGACCCCATTTTAGAAAAAAGACACCCCAAGGTATTCTGTTAGGTGTATGACGAGTTCATAGAAGATTTTATTTTTTGTCAAAAGTTAGCGGAAATTGATTTTTTATTGGTTTTTTTTCACAAAGTGTCATTTTCCGCTAACTTGTGACAAAAAATAAAATCTTCTATGAACTCGCCATACACCTAACGGAATACCTTGGGGTGTCTTCTTTCTAAAATGGGGTCACTTGTGGGGTTCCTATACTGCCCTGGCATTTTAGGGGCCCTAAACCGCGAGGAGTAGTCTAGAAAACAAATGCCTCAAAATGACCCGTGAATAGGACGTTGGGCCCCTTAGCGCACCTAGGCTGCAAAAAAGTGTCACACATGTGGTACCGCCGTACTCAGGAAAAGTAGTATAATGTGTTTTTGGGTGTATTTTTACACATACCCATGCTGGGTGGGAGAAATTTCTATGTAAATGGTCAATTGTGTGTAAAACAAATCAAACAATTGTCATTTACAGAGATATTTCTCCCACTTAGCATGGGTATGTGTAAAAATACACCCCAAAACACATTATACTACTTCTCCTGAGTACGGCGGTACCACATGTGTGGCACTTTTTTACACCCTAAGTACGCTAAGGGGCCCAAAGTCCAATGAGTACCTTTAGGATTTCACAGGTCATTTTGCGACATTTGGTTTCAAGACTACTCCTCACGGTTTAGGGCCCCTAAAATGCCAGGGCAGTATAGTAACCCCACAAATGACCCCATTCTAGAAAGAAGACACCCAAAGGTATTCCGTTAGGAGTATGGTGAGTTCATAGAAGATTTTATTTTTTGTCAAAAGTTAGCGGAAAATTGATTTTTATTGTTTTTTTCACAAAGTGTCATTTTCCACTAACTTGTGACAAAAAATAAAATCTTCTATGAACTCACCATACTCCAAACGGAATACCTTGGGGTGTCTTCTTTCTAAAATGGGGTCATTTGTGGGGTTCCTATACTGAACTGGCATTTTAGGGGCCCTAAACCGTGAGGAGTAGTCTGGAAATCAAATTTCGCAAAATGACCTGTGAAATCCTAAAGGTACTCATTGGACTTTGGGCCCTTTAGCGCAGTTAGGGTGCAAAAAAGTGCCACACATGTGGTATTGCCATACTCGGGAGAAGTAGTACAATGTGTTTTGGGGTGTATTTTTACACATACCCATGCTGGGTGGGAGAAATACCTCTGTAAATGACAATCTTTTGATTTTTTTACACACAATTGTCCATTTACAGAGTTATTTCTCCCACCCAGCATGGGTATGTGTAAAAATACACCCCAAAACACATTGTACTACTTCTCCCGAGTACGGCGATACCACATGTGTGGCACTTTTTTGCACCCTAACTGCGCTAAAGGGCCCAAAGTCCAATGAGTACCTTTAGGATTTCACAGGTCATTTTGCGGAATTTGATTTCCAGACTACTCCTCACGGTTTAGGGCCCCTAAAATGCCAGGGCAGTATAGGAACCCCACAAATGACCCCATTTTAGAAAGAAGACACCTCAAGGTATTCCGTTAGGAGTATGGTGAGTTCATAGAAGATTTTATTTTTTTGTCACAAGTTAGTGGAAAATGACACTTTGTGAAAAAAACAATAAAAATCAATTTTCCGCTAACTTTTGACAAAAAATAAAATCTTCTATGAACTCACCATACTCCTAACGGAATACCTTGGGGTGTCTTCTTTCTAAAATGGGGTCATTTGTGGGGTTCCTATACTGCCCTGGCATTTTAGGGGCCCTAAACCGTGAGGAGTAGTCTGGAAATCAAATTCCGCAAAATGACTTGTGAAATCCTAAAGGTACTCATTGGACTTTGGGCCCTTTAGCGCAGTTAGGGTGCAAAAAAGTGCCACACATGTGGTATCGCCGTACTCGGGAGAAGTAGTACAATGTGTTTTGGGGTGTATTTTTACACATACCCATGCTGGGTGGGAGAAATAACTCTGTAAATGGACAATTGTGTGTAAAAAAAATGAAAAAATTGTCATTTACAGAGAGATTTCTCCCACCCAGCATGGGTATGTGTAAAAATACACCCCAAAACACATTCTACTACTTCTCTTGAGTACGGCAATACCACATGTGTGGCACTTTTTTGCAGCCTAACTGCGCTAAGGGGCCCAAAGTCCAATGAGCACTTTTAGGCTTTACAGGGGTGCTTACAAATTAGCACCCCCCAAAATGCGAGGACAGTAAACACACCCCACAAATGACCCCATTTTGGAAAGTAGACACTTCAAGGTATTCAGAGAGGGGCATGGTGAGTCCGTGGCAGATTTCATTTTTTTTTTTGTCGCAAGTTAGAAGAAATGGATTCTTTTTTTTTTTCTTTTTTTTTGTCACAAAGTGTCATTTTCCGCTTACTTGTGACAAAAAATAATATCTTCTATGAACTCACTATGCCTCTCAGTGAATACTTTGGGATGTCTTCTTTCCAAAATGGGGTCATTTGGGGGGTATTTATACTATCCTGGAATTCTAGCCCCTCATGAAACATGACAGGGGGTCAGAAAAGTCAGAGGTGCTTGAAAATGGGAAAATTCACTTTTTGCACCATAGTTTGTAAACGCTATAACTTTTACCCAAACCAATAAATATACACTGAATGGGTTTTTTTTTATCAAAAACATGTTTGTCCACATTTTTCGCGCTGCATGTATACAGAAATTTTACTTTATTTGAAAATTGTCAGCACAGAAAGTTAAAAAAATCATTTTTTTGCCAAAATTCATGTCTTTTTTGATGAATATAATAAAAAGTAAAAATCGCAGGAGCAATCAAATAGCACCAAAAGAAAGCTTTATTAGTGACAAGAAAAGGAGCCAAAATTCATTTAGGTGGTAGGTTGTATGAGCGAGCAATAAACCGTGAAAGCTGCAGTGGTCTGAGTGGAAAAAAAGTGCCTGGTCCTTAAGGGTTAGAAAGACTGTAGTCCTCAAGTGGTTAAAGGGATGCTGTAGTGACTAATCAGTGGTAAACTAGAGGTGGCCCCAGGTAGATGGGGAGGGTGCTTAGAATCAGGGCAGTCATGGTGCATAGCTTACTTGCTTGTGTTTCCTCCAGCAATTTTTTCTCCCACAAGTATCACCCTAGGGATTGAGTCCTGTGTGTGTGTGTATGTGTGTGGGTGTGTGCGCCACATTATGAGCCATTTTGTGGCAATCCTCACCTCGTCAGAGATCACAAGACCAGTTTGCATTGCTGCCTCTGACAAAGCAAGTAACTCCAGCAAATGGATTTTAGGTAGTGTTGTCCGGTTCATGAACGATTCGGATCTTTGATCTGAATCTATTTTATGAGTCGAATCATCCGAATCATCAAAATGAGTGATTTGGATCGCAAAAGGGGCGGGGCCAGAAGCGACACGCCCCCTCTCAGCGGGCAGCGGGGTCCTGGAAGCAGAGCTGAGATGGATCGCTCTGTTGGATGGGAGCCAGCCTTGCAGAGAGACAGGTAGATGAGAGAGGGGACATGGGTGCCACTGCCAGATATGTGTAGAGCACACATACTGGCTATAATGTGCTGCTCATTACAGGCTGTCTGTTCCGTAGTTGTGCACAGTGATCACATTGGAAGCTTTTGGCTCAGCTCAGCACAGCTCAGTAACTTTGCAGGCACTGTGATTGCAGGGCAATATGATCCTCCTGCACTGCTCTAAACAGCTGCACTTTACTTCTGGGAATGCTTTGGGGAATGCTTTCTTTCACCGTGCGACGTTTGCATTCAGAGTACACAGATGAGCATATAGGTGACATACATGTAAAGCATATGATTGCAGCATGTGGGTATTGTGTGCACAAACATTTCTGCTCTCTGCTCGTCCCTCCTCCCTTCTCTGTCCACTCCCTGCCCTCTGTCCATCTTCTCCCCTTCTCTGTGTGTCCACCCCGCTCCCCTTCTCCTGTCCACAGCAGGGAAAGACCTGTCCTGCTATTCATTTCACCCCCGAATGCTTCAGTAGTAAAATGATCCGAGATTCGGATCAAAGATCCGGATCTTTTCAATGATCCGATTCGAATCAGCCAGATCATTGAAAAGATCCGAACTTCCCATCTCTAATTTTAGGCTGATCATCTCTGCACACTTTTCTGTTGTTTGCTGTCACCTTGGAATTTATTTGGCAACAACGGCCATTTGCACAAAAGTTTGCACAGGGAGCTTGTTACTCTTACAACACCTAAGTAACGTAAGTTATGCTCATTGCGCAACGCATGCTACCTTGCCATCATGATTAATGGTGAAATCCCCATGAACACAACTTTTTGGGGACTTTTGTGCATGTGCTCCAATAAGCGGCATTAGATGGTTTCAATGCCCGGACCTTTACCTTACAAACTACCGTATATACTGGCGTATAAGACGACTTTTTAACCCTTAAAAATCTTCTGCAACGTGGGGGGTCGTCTTATACGCCCGGTCGCCTTATAGGCCGGTATATACGGTACTGATTTGATTACTATAGGGCTAACAGGCGATTACACACCGATCCAATGTGGATCAAGTAATTGATGGCACTTGCTGTAATCAGTGCCTTATAAGGGGTTGTGTCTTCTTTCATTATGTTTTCATCACTATAGGCTCCCCTTAAGTTTTTTTTTTTTTACTGACAGGAGGTATAAAAGACCAGAACTTTATTATTTCATACATGATGAACACAAAAAGCAAAAAGTGACAGTAGCGTGTTGGAGATGAAGTCACATGCTGCAGAAAGTACCGGTATATGCTGCACAGTCGCACACTCCAGCATTTCTCATGCTGCTGTCATGTCAGACAGCAGAAAAGTGATGTAAGGCGTCCACGACTGACTTATACCGAATTTAATGAACGCTGAGCAATGCAACATTCTTCAACAGAGCTAGAGCTAAGGTAAGGGAAAAAAATCCAAATTCTTTTCTAATGAAGTAATACCAATCCAGGTTTCCAGGCTATTAAATGAGCTCACAGGTTTTTCTTTTGCTAAATAATGTCATAAATTACGCTTATGAACCTGTATTAGCCGTTATTCTTGACGGAAAATAAACTTATGATATAATGAATTGTATGTTTAGTACAGCTAAGAAATAGAACATTAGTAGCAAAAAAAATAGTCTTATATTGTTTTCATTTGCAGGAAGATTTAAAAAAAACAAAAAAAAAAAACCTCAGTTGTTATCTATGCAAATACAGTCCTGTTTTCTGAAGCACTTAAACAAGAAACAGTAAAAGACAGCTGGAGATAAGGTTTTACTGCAGGAAAGTTCAAAGGGTCATTATTTCTGCTTTGTTTTATAGCTAAAAAAAAAGTGTGGTTTCTAAACTGCAAATATGACATTTAGTGATAATAATGCAATGTTTTTTGTTTTTGTTTTTTCAAAGAGACTTTTTTTTCTACTATTGTTCTATTACTTATTTGTACTACACAAGCAATTCATTATATCATACGCTTTTTCATCTTTAGGTTTGCTTTAAGCTTTAAAGAATGATGAAGGACCTATTGTTGAGTTAAAGCTTTGTTGAATAAGTCTTTATTTCATGGCAGGGTCCTCACCCCTAGTGTATCCAACTTGATCATGCACCCCCTTATCAAGACCCTTCCTGCGTGCGCACTGACTTGGAATTGATCTATGGGGTCTCTTAAGCCCCATCTACACATTACAATTCCACGTGCGATCGATCGAAATCGATTTAATCGAATTTGATGGATCGATTGAATCCGACATGTCCGATCAGGACTCGATCGATAGTGTGGTCGATTTTGCATAGATAACTAATCAAAATCGATCACACTATTGATAGAGTCCCGGTCGGACATGTCGAATTTAACTGATCCATCGAATTCGATCCAATCGAATTCGATCGATCGCACGTGGTTTGTAACGTGTAGAGGGGGCTTTATGCTGGGCATACACGGCTCGATTTTGCCGCTCGGTTCTCTCGCTCGATCGTTTCGCCGCTCGATTCCGCAGTCAATTATCTTATATTCCGCTCGTTTTTCTTATCTTTTTCATTTGCGTTCAATGCGGAATCGAGCTGCGAAACTATCGAGCCGGAGATCGAACATGTCGGAAACCATCTATCAAACCATCTAAATGGTTTCAAAATGAACCGTGTATTCCCAGCATTAGACTTAAACTCTGTTGCATTATCTTGTATCTTGTAGTCTGTCTCCCAATTTACAGTATCTATTGTTCAATGCTGCCATAAGCGTAACAATCACACCTGCAACCTGCAACCTCTGCCATTGCAGGGGGGCCCTGAGGCTTTGGGGGGCCCTCCTCCTTCCTCTCCCCAACCACAAGTGCAGCCAATTAGCAAAAAAACTCACAAAAACCGCTTTTTTTTACCTGCTTCCAGACGCTGCTTCACAGCAGAACACTCTGATGCCATTCGCTGGCTCCTGATTACATGACCTGCATGGGGTTTGGGGACCAAGAGGGCCCCATGCTTTAATTTTTGCACGGGGGCCCTATTAAGTCTAGTTACGTCAATCAGCGCTGCGTAATATGTTGACACTTTATAAATACAATAAATTAGAAGAAGAAAAAACAAGTGTTACATAGTGTGCTTATCTCGCATAATACATACAATGCGTGCATTGCTTGTTTAATAAGCAGCACGAAAATAGTGTAACGCAACATAATCAGGCTATTTGCACAACATGCACAACTTTTTACATCAAGTTTATGTAAAATTTGCATGCACTGTATGCACACTTAAATTTTACCAAGGTTTTTGTGAATACAGGCTCATGTTTCATACCTTTCAGTTGTTTTCCCTTACTTTTGAAGAGCGTACCACAACCAGAATACCAGTAGTACAATTACGCCACAACATGACGCACAGGCTCACAGCTATTAACCCCGCCTACTGTGTGCTTAGTGTCTTCCCCTCACAATTCGAGATGGACCGAATGGTTTGCCGGCGAACGGGAACCGGCGAACTTCCGGGGTTCGCAATCGCGGAGAAACCGCAAACTTTTCCGGAAGTTCGATTCGCCCCCATAGTCCATCATTAGGGTCAACTTTGACCCTCTACATCACAGTCAGCAGGCACATTGTAGCCAATCAGGCTACACTCCCTCCTGGAGCTCCACCCCCCCTCCCTCCCTTATAAAAGGCAGGCAGCGTCAGCTATTTCGCTCTCTCGTGTGGCTGCAGTAATTAGAGAAGGGAGAGGTGCTGCAGAGACATTAGGGAAAGCTTAGTTAGGCTACAGTTAGGCTTGTTAGCTTGCTCTTTCTTGCTGATACTTACTGCTAAAAAGCTCTCCTCTTCCTCAAAAGCTCTTTTCAGAGGTAATGTTGTTCTTGTGATCTTGTGTGTGTGTGTGTGTGTGTGTGTCCCACAGACACTTGTCTTGCATATACAGCCCTGCAGTCACAGCTGCTGCTGGGACCTGGGCCCCTTGGTAATTCCTACTGTGCCACTGCCAGGCCCAGCACATTCAGTGACTACCTGTGTGTGTGACAGCTGTACATTTGTAATACCCATCACTGCATATATACCTACCTGTTGTTCAGTGCACCCACCTACTTATGTGAGCGCACGCAGTGTCACTGTACCTGTTCGGTACCTGTGTAATATCAGTCACTGCATACCTGTTCACTGCACCTGTGTGACCGCACGCTGTTTTATATATCAGTCCGTGCATACCTGTTAACTGCACCTGTGTAACCGCACATTGTTGTACCAGCAGTCACTGCAACCTGTTCACTGAACCTGTGTAACCGTACATTGTATTAGTCAAGTCAGTGCATACCTTTTACTTCATCCCCCCCAATATGGACAAAACAAGAGGCAGAGCAAGAGGCAGGCCACCTGGCGGGTCTGTTCGAGGTTGCGCTATCATGATTTCGTGCAGTGTACAGAAGAAGTACAGTGTTCAGAAGAAGGCACCATCAACCCCCAATATTGTCAGGACGTGGTTGACTATTTAACACAAAACACCTCATCTTCCTCAGCGTCCGCTCAGAAGCGTGGCATATCTTCCTCCTCCTGCTCTGATTCTGGCACCCCACTTAACACTCCGTCGGCAGCCATCACCAAAGTGCCATCATCCCAGGGCTCAGCAGTGTGGACATTTTTTTGTGTGTCTGCCTCAGATGAAAGCAATGCCATTTGTACTCTCTGCCACCGAAAATTGAGCCGTGGAAAGACCAAGACCTGTGTAGGGACAACTACCTTACGAAGGCACATGATTACAAAGCACAAACTGCAATGGGATGACAACCTGAGGAAAAGCAGCACACAAAAGCAAAGCCACACACCGCAGTGTAAGATACCAGGCCGCTGTTTTTTCTCAAAAAAGGCGATACCTAAACTGTACCGTGATGTTGAAACGCAAGTGGTGACATCTCTGGCACATAGCATTGGGTCAAGGGTCCATCTGACCGTGGATGCCTGGTGTGCAAAGCACGGTCAGGCCTGCCCGAATACTAAGTCAGTCCCCATACACAGCATCTCTGCCTGCACGCCATGTGACTGCCTGCCCCAAGACTAAGTCAGTCCCCACACAGCATCTCTGCCTGCAGGCCGCTTGACTGCCTTCTCCACCACCACCAACATGGTCCAGGACTCCAGGCGGATTCCTGAATGTTTAAGGCTGCTGCTAGCAGCGGCCGCTATAATAACTTTTCTGGTGCGTGTACATGCCTGCCTAATTTTTCTGGCTGCACTGCAGCTGCAACAACAAAACAAAAGGCATGCACATGTGTCAATTCCCCTTCGTGATCATTACCTTGTCGCGGTGAAGGGGCTTGCGTATCACAATGAAGCAATGACCACCGGCTATATGAGTGTCTCGGGGGGGGGGGGGGGGGGTCAGGGAACACCCAAGGGGAGGGGGGACCAAAGATAATAAGGTTGTTGCTTCATTGTGGACAGACCAAATTCGATCAGCTGGACAGTCACTGTTGTTCTGTCATTGAGCTACCTCAGCCTGGCGACCATGTGGGCTTGAAAACCGCCATGGTGCGCATCAGTCCAGCACGGACGTCACTGCACAAACAGCTGTATGCGGTGCGTTACACAGTCAGTTTGGTCTGTCAGTGTGAAGCAGTGCTCTAATTACACTCCCTGATTGATGTATACATGTAACGATTGGTGTAGCAACACAGATGTCTGATTATGTGTGATCTGCAGAATCACCAATAATACAAATATAGCTAGCAACCAAAGAGGTATGTAGTGCTTGGTGCAACAGTAACAGAATAGTTTAGCTAGACCTCACCAGAGGAGCTGGTGGGTACTATACAACACTGTAACTGATTAGATAGCTTAACCTCACCAGAGGATACTATAGAACACAGTTACTGATAGTTTGGCTTAACCTCACCAGAGGATCTGGTGGGTTCTATCAGGACACAATAACTGATAGTTTGGCTTCACCTCACCAGAGGAGCTGGCTGACAAGGGCTCACTGGTGAGTAGAGAGGTCAGACAGGCTTTGATTAGTGTTGGGCGAACATCTAGATGTTCGGGTTCGGGCCGAACAGGCCGAACATGGCCGCGATGTTCGGGTGTTCGACCCGAACTCCGAACATAATGGAAGTCAATGGGGACCCGAACTTTTGTGCTTTGTAAAGCCTCCTTACATGCTACATACCCCAAATTTACAGGGTATGTGCACCTTGGGAGTGGGTACAAGAGGAAAAAAAAATGAGCAAAAAGAGCTTATAGTTTTTGAGAAAATCGATTTTAAAGTTTCAAAGGGAAAACTGTCTTTTAAATGCGGGAAATGTCTGTTTTCTTTGCACAGGTAACATGCTTTTTGTCGGCATGCAGTCATAAATGTAATACATATAAGAGGTTCCAGGAAAAAGGACCGGTAACGCTAACCCAGCAGCAGCACACGTGATGGAACAGGAGGAGGGTGGCGCAGGAGGAGAAGGCCACGCTTTGTGAGACACAACAACCCAGGCCTTGCATGAGGACAAGAAGCGTGCGGATAGCATGCTTTGTACCGCCATGCAGTCATAAATTTAATAAAGATAAGTGGTTCAATAAACAGGGACCACGCGGAAACGCTAACCCAGCAGCAGCAGACGTGATGGAACAGGAGGAGGCGCAGGAGGAGAAGGCCACGCTTTGTGAGACACAACAACCCAGGCCTTGCATGAGGACAAGAAGCGTGCGGATAGCATGCTTTGTACCGCCATGCAGTCATAAATGTAATAAAGATAAGAGGTTCCATAAACAGGGACCGGCAACGCTAACCCAGCAGCAGCAGCACACGTGATGGAACAGGAGCAGGCGCAGGAGGAGAAGGCCACGCTTTGTGAGACACAACAACCCAGGCCTTGCATGAGGTACCGCCATGCAGTCATAAATGTAATAAAGATAAGTGGTTCAATAAACAGGGACCACGCGGCAACGCTAACCCAGCAGCAGCAGACGTGATGGAACAGGAGGAGGCGCAGGAGGAGAAGGCCACGCTTTGTGAGACACAACAACCCAGGCCTTGCATGAGGACAAGAAGCGTGCGGATAGCATGCTTTGTACCGCCATGCAGTCATAAATGTAATAAAGATAAGTGGTTCAATAAACAGGGACCACGCGGCAACGCTAACCCAGCAGCAGCAGACGTGATGGAACAGGAGGAGGCGCAGGAGGAGAAGGCCACGCTTTGTGAGACACAACAACCCAGGCCTTGCATGAGGACAAGAAGGGTGCGGATAGCATGCTTTGTACCGCCATGCAGTCATAAATGTAATAAAGATAAGTGGTTCGATAAACAGGGACCACGCGGCAACGCTAACCCAGCAGCAGCAGACGTGATGGAACAGGAGGAGGCGCAGGAGGAGAAGGCCACGCTTTGTGAGACACAACAACCCAGGCCTTGCATGAGGACAAGAAGCGTGCGGATAGCATGCTTTGTACCGCCATGCAGTCATAAATGTAATAAAGATAAGTGGTTCAATAAACAGGGACCACGCGGCAACGCTAACCCAGCAGCAGCAGACGTGATGGAACAGGAGGAGGCGCAGGAGGAGAAGGCCACGCTTTGTGAGACACAACAACCCAGGCCTTGCATGAGGACAAGAAGCGTGCGGATAGCATGCTTTGTACCGCCATGCAGTCATAAATTTAATAAAGATAAGTGGTTCAATAAACAGGGACCACGCGGCAACGCTAACCCAGCAGCAGCAGACGTGATGGAACAGGAGGAGGCGCAGGAGGAGAAGGCCACGCTTTGTGAGACACAAAAACCCAGGCCTTGCATGAGGACAAGAAGCGTGCGGATAGCATGCTTTGTACCGCCATGCAGTCATAAATTTAATAAAGATAAGTGGTTCAATAAACAGGGACCACGCGGCAACGCTAACCCAGCAGCAGCAGACGTGATGGAACAGGAGGAGGCGCAGGAGGAGAAGGCCACGCTTTGTGAGACACAACAACCCAGGCCTTGCATGAGGTACCGCCATGCAGTCATAAATGTAATAAAGATAAGTGGTTCAATAAACAGGGACCGGCAACGCTAACCCAGCAGCAGCAGCAGCACACGTGATGGAACAGGAGCAGGCGCAGGAGGAGAAGGCCACGCTTTGTGAGACACAACAACCCAGGCCTTGCATGAGGACAAAAAGCGTGCGGATATAGCAGCAATGCTTTTTGCCGCCATGCAGTCATAAATGTAATACAGATGAGAGGTTCAATAAACAGGGACCGGTAACGCTACACCATCCCAGATGTTCATTGGTCATGTTACTTGGTTGGGGTCCTGGAGTGTTGCGAAGTCGTTTCCAATCCAGGATTGATTCATTTTAATTTGAGTCAGACGGTCTGCATTTTCTGTGGAGAGGCGGATACGCCGATCTGTGACGATGCCTCCGGCAGCACTGAAACAGCGTTCCGACATAACGCTGGCTGCCGGGCAAGCCAGCACCTCTATTGCGTACATTGCCAGTTCGTGCCAGGTGTCTAGCTTCGATACCCAATAGTTGAAGGGTGCAGATGGATTGTTCGACACAGCTACGTCATCTGACATGTAGTCCTTGACCATCTTCTCCAGGCGATCGGTGTTGGAGGTGGATCTGCACGCTTCCTGTTCAGTGGGCTGCTGCTGCATGGGTGTCAGAAAATTTTCCCACTCCAAGGACACTGCCGATACCGTTCCCTTTTGGGCACTAGCTGCGGCTTGCGTTGTTTGCTGCCCTCCTGGTCGTCCTGGGTTTGCGGAAGTCAGTCTGTCGGCGTACAACTGGCTAGAGGAGGGGGAGGATGTCAATATCCTCTCTAAAGTCTCCACAAGGGCCTGCTGGTATTCTTCCATTTTGACCTGTCTGACTCTTTCTTCAAGCAGTTTTGGAACATTGTGTTTGTACCGTGGATCCAGAAGGGTATAAACCCAGTAATTGGTGTTGTCCAGAATGCGCACAATGCGTGGGTCGCGTTCAATGCAGTCTAGCATGAATTGAGCCATGTGTGCAAGAGTCCTACCAGAATCCTCATCATCCTCTTGTGAGCGTTGTGATAGTTGTTGTGATGCATCATAGTCGTCACCTTCCTCCTGGTCTGCTTCTGCTGACCATTCGCGCTGAATTGTGGAAGTCCAACGTGCACCGCTCTGGCCCTCGTCAGTGGTGGCATGAAATTCCTGCTCCAACTCCAGCTGTTCCTCCTCCTCTTCTTCGTCATAGCTGCTGGGGCCAGCGTTCCCTGAGGCGGATGGCCTGATGTTGGTACCATCACGCTGATCGTTTTCTCCTTCAGATTCCCCCAGTTGCATCATGACAGCTGTTTCCTTGATTTTCAACATTGACCTCTTCAGTAAACACAGCAGTGGTATGGTAATGCTGACTAAAGAGTTGTCACTGCTCACAAGCAACGTGGATTGCTCAAAATTTTGGAGGACTTGGCAGAGGTCCAACATGTTGGCCCAATCGGATCCACAGAAGCTTGGCAGCTGGCCGGATGCGCCTCGGTACTGCGCCGTCATGTACTGGACCACTGCACTCTTCTGCTCACAAAAGCGTGCTAGCATGTGCAGCGTAGAATTCCAGCGCGTAGGGACATCACACAGCAAGCGATGGTGGGGGAGATTGAAGCGCTCCTGCATCTTGGCGAGTGCCCCCGAAGCAGTACTGGAATTTCTACAATGTTTGGCCACTCGACGCACCTTCAACAGAAGATCGGCCACGCCTGGGTATGTCCTCAGGAACCGCTGAACTACTAGGTTCATCACGTGTGCCAGGCAAGGGATGTGTGTCAGCTTAGCCAACCTTAAAGCGCGAATGAGATTACTCCCATTATCACACACAACCATGCCCGGTTTCAAGTCCAGCGGTGCCAGCCACAAATCCGTCTGTTCCTTTATTCCCTTCCAAATTTCCTCCCCTGTGTGCTGCTTATCCCCAAGGCAGATCAGCTTCAGCAACGCTTGCTGACGCATGCCAACAGCTGTGCTGCACTGCTTCCACGATCCTACTGCTGCTGGGTTAGCGTTTCCGGATGAGGTACAGCTTTGAGATGCGTTGGAGGAGAAGGAGTCAGAGAGGTAGGTGCTGCTGTTGTTATCCAGTGGGAGGGACGGCGGTGCAGCTGTTTGCGGCGTGGGCAACACCCGCGGCGTAGCAGGTGAGGAATCGCTGCCAGGCTCCACAAGGTTCACCCAGTGCGCGGTAAGGGAGATGTATCGACCCTGGCCGAACGCACTCGTCCAAGTGTCAGTGGTGAGGTGAACCTTGCAGGCAACGGCATTCTTCAAGCTTCGGGTTATTTTGCTGACCACGTGCTCATGCAACTCAGGCACTGCAGAGCGCGCAAAGTGGTAGCGGCTGGGAACCACGTAACGTGGGATAGCCACTGACATCATGCCCTTGAAGCTGTTTGTCTCCACCACTCGATATGGCAGCATTTCGCAGGCCAGAAGCTTGGCTATGCTGGCTGTTACTGCCACGGCCCGGGGGTCATTTGCTGGCAATTTCCTCTTGCGCTCAAACATCTCCGACACAGACAACTGAACCGTAGCGCTGCACACGGAAGGGCTGTTGGTTGTTGTGTTTGATGAACACTGGGAGACCTCAAGAGCACTACTCCGGAAAGTGACCGTGTCAGCGTCGTCTGATGTTTGTGAATGTTGTGAACCACGCAATGGCTGGGCTACTGCTGCTGCTGAGGCGGGTCTGGTGGTGAGTCTGGTGAACCCAAGGGAGGCAGTGTTGCTGGTACCCTGTCCTGCCGCGTTTGCCCACAGAGTGGGATGTTTGGATAGCATGTGGCGGCTCATGCTGGTGGTGGAGAGGTTGTTAATACTTTTCCCCCTGCTCAGGCGAGTCTTGCACACCTTGCAAATCGCCATGGTAACATCCTCAGTGCAGTGTTCAAAGAAAGCCCAGACTTTGGAGCACCTGCCTCCTTGCTGGCGATTTCTGTTTCCTCCTCTTTTGCCTCTCACTCTAACTTCCACGCTTGTGGTGCCTGAAATTGCGCGCCGCCTACCTTGTGGCACAAGGCGAACTCGTGCAGCAGTGGGTTCTTCAACAGACTCATCTGTGCTGCTGCTACGACGGCGATGTTCTCGTTCACAAATAAAATCTGGGTCTCTGTCCACATTGTCCATACCCTCCTCTTCCATCTCCTCAAACTCGTCATATGTCATTGTGGGGGGCCGCCGCCGTGGAGTAGAGCTCCCCAGAACAACCTCTGCGCAGCTCACTCCAACGTCGTCTTCCAGATCTTGTCGGCTGACCTCCTGCAATTGCAACCCCTCCTGCCCAACTTGCTCTGGGATTTGGGTTTCCGAGTCCTCCTCGGACTCGCCTTGTATTTCAGTGCGCGGTGCATTTCCCACAGTTAATGGTTGTGAATCCGGGCACAACATTTCTGGCTGTTCCTCCATTGACCTTTGAAAGGTGGAAGTTTGTTGGGCTGGGAATAGCTCCTGCGAATACCCCATTGTGTCCTGAGGTAATTCATAGGACTGGTTATCTGGCAGTTGTGTGCGTGGTGTCGCTGCCGGTTGTGTCAGCTTTGTGCCCACTGGCTCCTTGTAACTGGCTGAGGACTCGGACCTCGTGCGTGATGTGCTGGTGCTGCTTAACCCACTGCTGGACGCTTGAGAGGTCATCCAAGTAATTATCTGGTCCTGTTCTTTTGGATTTGTGAGGGTTGTTGTCCTGGACAACATGGGCGGTATTGAGTGGGTTTTCTTGGGTGCTCCCCTGTGGCCTGTACGTGAACCGTCAGGGGAAACACCTCTTCCCTTGCCCCTTCCTCTTTCACCGGATTTCTTCCTCATTTCACTTATCCTTACAGTACACGCTGACTGGCAGCAGTACAGTGGCAGTACAGAAATGCTATACAGTACCACTATTCCCAGCAGCGACACAGAGCACAATGCTATACAGTGGCGGGTGAGCGGTGTACTACTGTTCCCAGGCCCAGCAGACACAGAGTGGAAGTAAACACAATGCTATATAGTCTGGCTGAGCGGTGTACACAGAGTGGCAGTACACACAATGCTATATAGTCTGGCTAAGCCGTGTACACAGAGTGTCATTAAACACAATGCTATATATAGCGTGGCTGAGCGACGTGCACAGTGGCAGTACACACAATGCTTTATAGTCAGGCTGAGCCGTGTACACAGAGTGTCAGTAAACAATGGTATATAGTCTGGCTGAGCGGTGTACACAGAGTGTCAGTAAACAACGGTATATAGTCTGGCTGAGCGGTGTACACAAAGTGTCAGTAAACAACGGTATATAGTCTGGCTGAGCGGTGTACACAGAGTGTCAGTAAACAACGGTATATAGTCTGGCTGAGCGGTGTACACAGAGTGGCAGTAAACACAATGCTATATATAGCGTGGCTGAGCGAGGTGCACAGTGGCAGTACACACAATGCTATATATAGCGTGGCTGAGCGAGGTGCACAGTGGCAGTACACACAATGCTATATATAGCGTGGCTGAGCGAGGTGCACAGTGGCAGTACACACAATGCTATATTAGTCAGGCTAAGCCGTGTACACAGAGTGTCAGAAAACACAATGCTATATATATAGCGTGGCTGAGCGAGGTGCACAGTGGCAGTACACACAATGCTATATATAGCGTGGCTGAGCGAGGTGCACAGTGGCAGTACACACAATGTTATATATAGCGTGGCTGAGCGAGGTGCACAGTGGCAGTACACACAATGCTATATTAGTCAGGCTAAGCCGTGTACACAGAGTGTCAGAAAACACAATGCTATATATAGCGTGGCTGAGCGAGGTGCACAGTGGCAGTACACACAATGCTATATATAGCGTGGCTGAGCGAGGGGCACAGTGGCAGTACACACAATGCTATATTAGTCAGGCTAAGCCGTGTACACAGAGTGTCAGAAAACACAATGCTATATATATAGCGTGGCTGAGCGAGGTGCACAGTGGCAGTACACACAATGCTATATATAGCGTGGCTGAGCGAGGTGCACAGTGGCAGTACACACAATGCTATATATAGCGTGGCTGAGCGAGGTGCACAGTGGCAGTACACACAATGCTATATATAGCGTGGCTGAGCGAGGTGCACAGTGGCAGTACACACAATGCTATATATAGCGTGGCTGAGCGAGGTGCACAGTGGCAGTACACACAATGCTATATATAGCGTGGCTGAGCGAGGTGCACAGTGGCAGTACACACAATGCTATATATAGCGTGGCTGAGCGAGGTGCACAGTGGCAGTACACACAATGCTATATATAGCGTGGCTGAGCGAGGTGCACAGTGGCAGTACACACAATGCTATATATAGCGTGGCTGAGCGAGGTGCACAGTGGCAGTACACACAATGCTATATATAGCGTGGCTGAGCGAGGTGCACAGTGGCAGTACACACAATGCTATATATAGCGTGGCTGAGCGAGGTGCACAGTGGCAGTACACACAATGCTATATTAGTCAGGCTAGCCTAAGCCGTGTACACAGAGTGTCAGAAAACACAATGCTATATATATAGCGTGGCTGAGCGAGGTACACAGTGGCAGTAAACAATGCTATATATAGTGTGGCTGAGCGAGCGGTGTACTACTGTTCCCAGCAGCGACACACAATGACTGGGGGGGACCCTGGCTAGCGTGGCTGGAGAGCGAACTACCCTGCCTGCCTACCCAAAGCTAAACCCACAGACAAATGGCGGAGATATGACGTGGTTCGGGTATTTATTTACCCGAACCACGTGACCGTTCGGCCAATCAGAGCGCGTTCGGGCCCGAACCACGTGACCCGTTCGGCCAATCACAGCGCTAGCCGAACGTTCGGGGAACGTTCGGCGATGCGCTCTTAGTTCGGCCATGTGGCCGAACGGTTTGGCC